>NW_020698017.1:0-22739 GCF_002925995.2 Terrapene triunguis | reverse complement strand
ATCTTCCCCACTTCGGTTAAGTTGAAGGGCTTGATTTGTGCCATGTCTGTCATTGTTCGTTCCAAGTGGCCAACCTCAAAGATCAGGTAGATGTTGGTCACTAGGATCATGTAGACAGCAGCTACAGTGGCCCCGGCCTTGAGGGTCATGCCACAGAAACCCGCCGGGCACAAGATGATCATCATGTTTTCTCCACAGGCAACGTCGCTGGCCAAGGAAACTGAAGGAGCGTCGCAGAGTAGAAAGGCAGAAAGGCAAGCTAGGAGAGACGTTGGCGGGGCTTGTGTTAGGGATTAAGTGCAGTGACAGCTTCCCAGTAGGAGGCATCAGAGGATGACAGTGTGGAGAGGTTAATATCTGGGAACTCTACTAGCAGGAAGTGCTTGATGAGAGAGGCCAGTACATGTGTGGGGAGGGGGGTGAATAAAGCCTCAGTGTTACACGGTCTTGGCTCTCTCTCATTTTATGCTGGAGCCCTCAGCAGTAAACAGCCTTTGGAACTGTGTTTGTACAGCGCCTAGCACAGGGGGGCCCTGCTCCCTGGGTGCGCCCCCGCCCACAGTACCAATAATAACTAATAATCATGAGCGGACGTGCGCTCACTCGCACCTGCGCTCCCTTAGCTCCCGGACCATGTCTCGTCAGCTTCGTCTCAGAATCCTTCTCAATGCAAACCCTGGGCCAGCGTGAGCCCGGAGTAACTCTTGACTTCGCTGGCGTCGCGCTGTGCCGGAGCCTTCTCGCCTTACATAGCGTGTAGGCCAGAGCCCCTCTTCACTTGGAGGTTTATACCGGCGGCACTGAAAGCACAATCGGGCCTAGCATACCTGTCCGTGCCACACTGGGTGAGCAGCACCAGTTCCCCTAAATACTCCTCCGTTGGCCCTTACAACCCCCACCCCCAGCTGTAAATACCTGACCCCAGTGGGAGCTCCCTAACCGCTCGCACGCTTTTTATTCCGTCCCATCACTCCCTACCATGGTTACCCCCAGAACCAGTATTACCATAAACTTTGTAGTATTCCCTCCCCGCTCTGTGCTTACTAGTGACAGACCTGGGCTGGAGACGAACGCCCTCATGGTTCTGTGAGGCTTTCGAGCTGAGGGCTGGAGTCATCTCTAGGACTTCTGGTTCTTTTAATGGGGGCTTCCTCCCGTCCCTCTTGATCTGCTTCGGCCCGTGGCCAGCTTCCTCCCATCCTGCTCTGTCAATGAGACTCAGCTGTGGAGGGCCTGATGGGGGGATTTCGTCTCAATAGGGCCTTGCCTTCTCCGCTGAGGCTGCTGACCAGGCGGCCTGAGTCGCTGCTGGTTGTGGTGCTTGTGTGAGGTGAATACCTGGCTGCTGGGAGTTGGGCTGAGTCCCACCAAACTCATGTCACACAGGAATGGGGAGCTGGCCTCAGACAGCTGGATCCTGGCTCCCTTTGCTGATTGGTGCCTTTCCTCAGCTTGCTGACTATTTATTGAGTGAATACCCAGTCCCCTCAGGCAGCAGGTGGCATTTCATCCCCTCCCTCGGTCTGTGTATTGCCCTATATTTGTCCTGCTTGGCTCATGCCTTCCTCTATGTGCGTCATTGGCACATGCGAGCGGGACTCCATAGCTATCATTTTAGAGTGACATTCGCCCGAGGCCTTGGCACTACTTAAGTCCTCAAAATAGGCCTTAAGGGCAGGACTTTCCGACACGTTTGCACACTGGGGACTGGGCACTGCTGAAATCTGACCCTTACTTAGGTGCCTGAATGAGCTTATTGGAAAACCATGTCCCAGTTGCAGGTGCTGAGTCCTTGACTATCTGTCCCTGCGTTCATTTGTCGGTCTAGCCCCATGTGGGCCCTCTGCCCTGGGGTGCATTTCACCTTTCATGGGAAAACCAGGATTTGGGCAGAATAAAACCTTAAAGTCAAACTTTTCCTCTCCTGCCCCACTGCGAGATGGCAAGTAAGGGGTTAAAACCTGGGCACCACCTTCCTTTGGGGGGCAGTAATTGGGATGCTGGCTTAGCCCATCAGGGAGGAGGGGAATGTCTTGTAACTAGGGCTGATTTCATCTGAGTCATTCCCAAACAATTTCCCCAAGGAACAAACCTGTGGGGCCAATCTGTGAAGAAGCCAGAGGTAAAATTCCCAGGGAGAGGGAATTTTCTCTATCTCCCTATCCTGAGGCCTGGATGGAACAGAAGGATTGTGAAGGAACCAATCCAGTGACCACTGACATGGAAAGGAATCTTTCCACAGACTTCAGTGGGGGTTGGGGCAGACCCTGAGCACTTAGACCAGATTTTCAAGCATGTCCACTGATTCAGGATGGCTCAGTTCCCCGGGCCACAGTAAGTAGGCCTGATTTGCAGAGATGCTGAGCATTCACAGCCCCCATTGGCTTCTGCTGCACTTATAGGCGCTTCATGCTTCTGAAAATCAGGCACCAAGGTGTCCCAAAACTGGAGGTGCCCCAAGTCGGTCGCTGCTTTAGAAAACATTGACCTTTGGACTCGCTGTGCCAGAGTTTCCCCCTCTGCAAACCAGGACTAGTGATATTGATCTGACCTCCCGCTGATTGTGAAGTTGTGAGGTTTAGTGCATTCATGGTTTGCAAAGGGCTATGAGTGCCTCTGCTACCGGAGCAAAGCTGTGTTGTCTCTCGGTGACAGCATTGTGAGTTTGCTAATCAGATGGAAGAGAAAGCTGAGCTCCAGCTGCAAAAGCTGGTTGCAGATTTTGATCAACCTAATCTTTGGAGGGGGGGATGCGTTTTGATCTTAAGTCTTTTCCAGCCCATTATAAAGAGAGGGGCCATTTATGAAAGTGAGATGCCGACTGCCAGATGTTGGGGTTTTGGAGGCGGGGGGCAGTGACTCAGGCACTCTATGTAAGACATCACGATGATGATTGCTGCTAGTGCCTGTGAGCCCCGTCACGAATCAGGACCTGTCCCATTAGGAACGAGGCACATTAGAAATAAGGCACGCATTTATTACAATGCGGGTGATTAACCATTGGTACAAACGGCCATGGGACGGGGTGGATTTTCCATCTCTTGATGTTGTCCAATCAGGCCTGGGTGCCTTCTGGAAGACATGCTTTAGCCAAACACAAGTTATTGGACTCAGTACAAGAGTAACTGCAATTCTCTGGGCAGTGATTCCCAACTAGGGATCTGCAGCCCCCTGGGTAGCCGTGAGCAGGTTTCAAGGGAATCTGCCCCAGGTGGTGGGACTCGGGGGAGGGAGCGCTACCTCCGCCCTTTTACTCACCTCAGCGGGCCATCCAGCCTGTGGGTCAGCACCAGCAACACGTTTCACACCAAGTAAGTAAAACAAAAATAATATTCCGTTTTTTTATTTTTGTACCTCTGTGGCACAGGTGGGCCGAGGAGTTTTTATAGCATGTTGTGGGGGCCTCAGAAAGAAAAAAGTTGCGAACTCATGATATAGAGGAGGTCAGACTAGGTCAGAGGTTCTCAAACTGGGGGTCGGGACCCCTCAGGAGGTCGCGAGGTTATTACATGGGGGGTCGCGAGCTGTCAGCCTCCATCCCAAACCCTGCTTCGCCTCCAGCATTTAGAATGGTGTTAAATATATATAAAAAGTGTTTTTAATTTATAAGGGGGGTCACACTCAGAGACTTGCTATCTGAAATGGATCACTGGTACAAAAGTTTGAGAACCACTGGACTGGGTAATCTAATGGTCCCCTCTGACTTTAAAGGCTATGGAAGTATGAAACTCTGAACCTTTCTGTTCTAATAGGACTCAAGAGACAGCACGCATGCCCCCCACTTTGCCCCTGCCTTGGAGGGGCTGATCTTGCTGCAGCTGGGAGCTACAAAATTAACTTTCAACTTTCACTTGGCTTTAAGTTCCTTCCCCTGCTTGGCTGGGCACAGGAGGGAGAACTGATTCTTGTCCCTTCACTTTCAGTCTTGTTCAGAATCGAAAGTTGGCCTTTGTCTTTGGCCCTCTTCCAGCTGGGAGGCTCCTGCTGGCACCTAGGGGGTGGCTGGTTCAGGAGAAAAGAGAAGCTCTGGAAGGTGTATAATGCAGGATGGTGTAGGTGGCCTGGCTTCTTATCAGCTGTAGAATTGTACTGCCCTCTG
Source organism: Terrapene triunguis (assembly GCF_002925995.2). Classification (NCBI taxonomy): domain Eukaryota; kingdom Metazoa; phylum Chordata; order Testudines; family Emydidae; genus Terrapene; species Terrapene triunguis. Next base: position 18,640 of record NW_020698017.1, on the reverse strand, counting down.
GTGTTAGCATGTCCCGTTTAGGCACTGAAACAAAGAGCCAGATTTTCATGTGCTCAGTGCTTGGCTCTTCTGAAAATCTGACCCCAGTCGTGTCTGCTGAGCCCTAGAAAATCTGGTCCTAGGAATCCCCGTCTAACTTTAAAAAAGACACTTCCTCGCTTCACTTGAAGTTAAAGAGAAACACTGGGGGCCATTCTCCTTCACCCTACACCTTGTGTAAATCATTCAGACTCACGCACAGTGGGCAAACGATGCAAGCAAAGCAGCCTGCCAGCAGTTTATACTGACTTTCTGCTCACTTAGCCCTGGTGTAAGTGACCACGCATGGTGCAGGGAAATGGAGAATCAGACCAATTCTCTTCTTAAATTTTTACACAAATAATAGTATTTTGCCCACCTAGAACACCTTCCTTCTCAGGTCCTCACAGCACTTTTGAAAGTATTGAAGGAATCCTCTCGACTTCTCTGGGCACAGGTCTGTACTATTATCCCCACTTTACAGATGGGGAAACTGAGGCACAAGGTGGGGAAGTGACTTGCCCACAGTCAGACGGACAAGTTGACACTTGAGTTTTAACCTTGAATAAATTGATTGCTAATTATCTCACAGCAATTAATATATGTCTGCACAGACTAGTTTGAATGCTCCCCAAATACATGTTCCAGAATTGCAAATGTTTGTTTACCACAGAGTTTGTTATCAGCCTGTAACAAAAGTTTAGGGCAGTGATACTCAGACCTCAGTAGTTCAGGAGCCAAATTAGCAATCAACATTACCCAAAAGAGCCACAGTTGTGTGAATGATGGGGAAATCTATATATATTATTCTCACAGCAAATAACTTAGTGCAAGTCAATAACTCAATTGGTTAATAACATAGTAAAAGCATCCTGACTCGTTAATAACTTAGATTGACTAATAATTCAATCACATAGTGTTTTAACATCATGTGCTGCAAAGAGCCGCGGGAGACCCATTAAAGAATCACCTGCGGCTTGCAAGCCTCAGTCTGAGTCTCACTGGTTTAGGGAGGGTCCAGACTGGCCTTCACAAAGGTCTTAGCTGCCTTGATTGACTCAAAGGAACAAAGTCGAGGCCAGCGCACAGATGAAGGTTATGACAGAGAGCCCAGGAGGCCCAGTGGCCAGCTCTTTGCTTTAGCAGCCAAACCACCCCTTCTCATTTACTTACAAAACGAGGTAGGAGAAATAAACCTGGGTCTAAATTTTCAAAAGTGGCCACCTTGGGAGACTTAGGACCTGATTTTCAGCGGCTCTGAGCTCCCACAAGGGGATCATGTCATTAAACATTGTATGACAGGGTCCATTTTCAAAGGAGCTCAGCTTGCATTTAGACACCCAAAAGCAGAGGCCATGGTTCTCAATGGGAGCTGCCAGGCACTGAGCACGTCTGCAAACCTGGCCCCCTCCTTAGATGTCTACACGGGAGCTGAGCTCTCAGGAAACTTTGGCACCAATTGTGAGTGCTGGGGGCTTGAAAAGCTGGCAAATAATGCAGCCAGGCCAGGGACAGTGTTAAGGGTGCCTAGGAAACGTTCACTTTGGCATGCCCCGGCGTTGGGTGCCTGGCTTTGCAGCATTTGTGTTCTCTTCATGAACACAGAGATTGTAATGCAATGTTTATGGTGTTGGGTTTTGTTGTTGTTGTTCTGAGAGAGAGAGAGGAAAAGAAAATTGATACAGAAGAGAAATTCCATAATGTGGAACTACTTGCTGGACAATGGTAAAGTGTAGTGTCCTGGACAAAGGTCCTGATCCAAAGTCATCAGCGAAGAAAGATGGTCCAGTCTAGGAACTGGCCTCTCTGCTCAAGTACCTGTTAGCTGGCATGGCTGGCAATTGTTGCATCCCCGCTGGAGGCAGCCAGAGCCACGTAGGAACTGCCAGGGTAAAGTCAGCACCCCAGCAAGTTCCCTGGGGCTGGCAAGCTTTTGCTGCAGGGTCCCATGCACAGCCTCTAACTTCACCCCTCCCGTAGAGCAGAAAGCCTTCTTCCCTTCCCTCAACAGCAGTTTCAGCACAAGTCGAGTAAACCCCCTGGCTGATCCGCTCCTCGGAGAAGCAGCCATAAAGCCCACACCCACCTAAAAACTAAACCCCAGCAGCTCTATAGTCGGTACTCGCACCCCTGCTCCGCAGGACAGGGGAAGGGAGATCAACATGTCACTTATATCACACATTCACATTCAGAAAATGTTTCCCCCTTTAGAAAAAAAAGGGGAGTGCATGGAGCATGGGGTGTTGGGGGAGGTATGGCTCTGCTTGTTTTTTAACCTTGGCAATAGCAGCAATGGAAAGTTCCTTCCTGCTTTTGGTGGATAACTCTTTGGAGATCTCAACTGTGTAGTGTGAAGTGTCTCTTCCTTCCCCACTCCTCAATGGAAAGGTGTGGGATCTTTAACAAAGATGTCCCAAGTGTTTCTCCCACATTTGAGTTCCATAGATTCTACAAGGCCAACAGCCTTCCAATCTCCAAGAGAGTTTCTGGGTTTAAAAAAACCCTGAATGTCTAATGTAAAACAAAAACAAGTAGGGGGAAAACCTTCACTGAGACACAGACACATCCATCCCAGGTGTTCCAGGGACTCAGATGAAAAACCAGGACATATAATGTATGTCTACACTGTAACATAAACCCAGGGTAAGTAGAACTTGAGTTAGCAGACGCTGGGTTTGTTAACCTAGGGCTGGAGCATCTACATTCATTGCTAACCCCAGTTTAGGAAGTGCTGAACTCTAGGTCCCAACCTGGGGCTCCAGCATCTACACTGCATTATGCAGGCCTGACTCCAACCACCCATATCCCAGACTTCCTAGCGCCATCCCAAAATGTGGCTACTCCAGTGGTGGATTAATAATTTTGCTGCCCCTAGGCCGGGAAATAATTGCCGCCCTGGCCCCGCCCCGACTCCGCTCCTTTCCTGCCCCCATTCCAACCCCCTCCCCAAAGTCCCCGCCCCAACTCCGCCCCCTCCCTTCCCCTATTGGATCCCTTCCCCAAATCCCCGCCCCCAGCCCCGCCTCTTCCCCCAGCACGCGGCGTTCCCCCTCCTCTCTCCCTGCCCCGCGAAACAGCTGTTTCGCAGTGCAAGAGCTGGGAGGGGAGAGAAACAGGACGCAGCGGCACGCTTGCAGAGGAGGCGGAGGTGGGCTGGAGCAGGGGGGCGGGGCACAGAAGGGAGCTTCCGCCCCTGCAAATTTGCCGCCCTAGGCAATAATACGGCGCTGGGCCACTCTAGCCCTTTGTTTATGATGCATTGTGGGAAAATTTGACTGTTCACCAAACTTGACTGTTCAGAGGACACAGAAAGTAATCCCCTGGGATTGTGGGATACTTTTGGTGGACTCCCAGTCCAGTGGGACTGCATCCACACTGAAAAGCAATAGGGCTTGAACCCCTGTGTTCTGACTTGTTGCAGGCTCAGACCCTGCACATCTGGAGGGCCCTGGGACCCTGGGTTTGAGCCCTGGGTCAGTGCGATTTCTGTGTAGATGAAAGGGGGGTTAGGCTTGAGCCTGAGTTCAAAACCTGGGTTGACATTGCAGTGTAGACATGCTCATGGTCGCTTTAGGTATGTTAGGAGTATGGAGGGTGTCTTCAGATCTGGGGTTTAAGCTCAGGCCCATCTGACTGCCTGCAAAGTTGCATTTAAGATCATTTTAGTTAACATGTTCCAGCACATTTTTATTTTCTAGTGAACACCAGCCTGAAGGAAAAGAGGCTTCTTTGCACTGGTTCTCTTCTCACGTGCTCCTGTATAAATCAGGATGCAATTTCATTGACGGCAAAGCAATTGCATTGATTTGAAACCAGTATAAGAGAAGGAACATGCAATTGAGTTGGGAATAAATATGCTGCCTGGAGCAGGTTTCTACTTAAAGAGAATCTGTGGAACTTTCCCCCCTAAAATAGCACAAGTGACAATGGATGGCATTAGGTAAACTGGGGGGATTCCCAAAGTGGTGTCATGGTGAGCAATTGCTGTACTACAAGTGAAAAAGATGGGGTGAAAGCTGAATATGTTTGACAAGGGCCAGCCCACGAATGAACGTTAGGGACTTCCCAAACAAGCAATGATTCAGAATTCTCTGCTCATTATGCACAAAAGCATTTTGGACTAAACACAGTTTTCTGTTCAGTATGACTACTGGTAACACCTCTCTGTGTTCCTACGTATCGGTTTTATACTGCCGCCCTTCACCGTAATATCTGAGCGCCTTCCACATAAAATTAAGAGCATTAGCGCAGTCCCTAGTGAATTATATGGACAATCTGGCACTTCACCCTTTTCAGCGTCAAAACTCTGCTTGGGGGGGAGTGGTTGTTTTTGGAGGGTTTTCTTTTAGATTTTATGAGTTGACTTTGTTTGTTAGTTACTGGTTTGGGATGTCTGCTTTGAGTGTCATTCCTATGGAAGAAATTCTGTGTGCTCGGACCCTTGTTGTTTTCTAAAATTGAAATTAGGTTTTATTTGATGCTGGATCTACGTGCCACAGGTGCAGATGGCTTAGCTTGTTTAGTTTCCTGTTTGTCCTGTGTTGGTCATTTTGTTGTAGTAAACCTTTATGAATTATTAAATGTATAGGAAATAATCACAACAAATGCTCTTGAAATAGACTCATTTTTACACTTTTATTCTTCAAATAATCCAAGAGCTTCCAGGGACCTAAACAGCCTCTGGACTCCTGCTGAAAGTCCTGCTGGACTCCTGCCCCTCCCCATTGCAATCTGAAAGGGCACCGCTGCTTTCTGTGAGTTGCTTTTTTACCATCCTATGGAATTCTATAGCAGGGTTATAATTATTTATTGTATTTGATAGGATGGTTCAAAAACACGATGGAAAAGTTACCAATTTCTATTAAATTCTATAACATTTTCACAAGGAGAGAGAAATGTCTTTTATCTAATTACCATGCATACCCATCTATCGGACCTATTTTTCGATTTGCCTATCTGTATGTACTGTGCTCATCACTGGGATAACTGAGTGCCTTACAAGTTTTAAAATGTGTATTACCATTTTCCTTGTGTAATCCCATTTGCAGGAGCAAAATAAGATTTTTTTTTTTAAGGTTGGGCAAATCAAGGTGGATTTCCACCATGATTCCAAGAGGCACATGTTCAACCTGGGAGTTGTGTTTTTGATGCAATCCAGGATTTGGCCCCAAACCACTCAGGTCCTAGAACTGTTTGAAAAATCTAAGACTTTTTTATGCTAATAGAGAAAGTGCTTCCCCCCCCCCTTTAGCTGAAAGTGTCAGAAATGTTTCCTGTCCAATTTAACTTAAAATAAATAAAAACAAACTCTGTCATTGGGCTGAGGCCAGAGGTGGGAAGTTTCAGGGCTCCCCAATGCAAAGTTACAAGCAACTGAAAAGTGATATGGAAACACTGGTTGGACTTGAATTATAAGGGGCCCAGCAGGTGCCCCCCAGCTTTGTCACCCACTCCCTCCCAGTGCAAATACTTTAATCCTACATCACCCCCTCCTTCCCAGTGCAGATGGCTTAACCCTCTCCATCTGTTCTCCCCCAGTGAAGATGGTTTAACCCACTCCTTAGTTTAATCCTACTTCACACCGCCTCCCTGGTGACCATGGTTTAACCTTCTCCTCCCCAGTGCAGATGGTGTAACTCCCTCCAAGCGCAAATAGTTTAACCCACTCTACCCCTCCTGCCCAAGACAGAAGATTTACCCTATTCTCCCACTCCTCTCCCAAGCAGAGTGGTTTCTCCCTTTCCCAACCAGTGGAGATGATTTAACCTAGCCCTCCCTCCTCCTCAGTGGAGATGGTTCACTCCACTCCATCCCGCCAGTGGAAATGGTTTATTCCTCCCTGCACGCAGATGGTCTCTCCCGCCTCTCGTGGCCCCGCCCCTCTGCCAGGCCCCGGACTCCCTCGCTTCACGACGCGGTAGGATCCCGGCTCAGGATTGGCCGAGCCGGAGGCCGTGGAGCCAGGAAGCCAATGGCCGGGCTTTGCCCTCCCGGATCCAAAATGGCGGCGCCGGAGCCTGGCAGCGGGGCCTCCGGAGGAAGGAGGTGAAGCGGCCTCGGCCCGCGGCTCCGGGACCTGCCGCCCCTGCTCGTCCCCCCCGGAGCCGGCCGGGGCCCGGCCCCAGCCTCAGCCATGGCCGCTGAGAGCAGCAAGCAGTTCTGGAAGCGGAGCGCTAAGCTGCCGGGGAGGTGAGTGCGGCTGGGGGCACCTGGACCCCGGGCTCGGTCCCAGCTAATCGGTGACACCTCCCGGGCTCGGTGACGCCCCCCAGGCTCGGTCCCGGCTAATCGGTGACACCCCCCCGGGCTTGGTCCCGGCTAATCGGTGACACCCCCGGGCTCGGTGACACCCCCCAGGCTCGGTCCCAGCACCAGAGGAGTGAGCTACACACATTCCTTCCCCCTGCCCTTTCATTGATTATTGATACCGACTAAGTGGTGACCTCCCAGCCCGGGCAGGGGGCACCCCCCTTTTCCATCCATTCCTTGGGAGAGGGGGGGCAGGCCGGTTATTAGTGCTTTGTGGGTGCCAACTCCTCCCTCCCCCAGCTCATACATGTGTGGAGTTGGGCAGTTTTTCCAGGGAGGGAGAAGGAAGACGACCCCTCTTATATTTCTCCTGCTTGATCCTGACTAATCGATTAACTGATGTTCATCTCCAGCCTGGGCCTAAGAGGAGGGGATCTGCCTGGGAATGGGATTCACTTCCCACATCGATTTGTGGGTACCTGTAATCTGTATCTCTGCCCCCATGCAACTCCTGCAAGGGAATGGGAGCCAGTGACAGAAGGGAGCATGTAGGAGCCGGTTAACTAAACTCTTGTCCCCATGCCCCCCCCCCCCCCCCCCCACACCAAGTCTCCATTCAGTGGGGGAAGCCAAGCATGAGGAGGAACAATTTGGGCTGGATATTGCGGGGTGAGGAATCAGCGAGTCCTTTCTCCTTCACGCCGCATCCGGGAGTGGGACAGGTAGGAGGCAAAGTGGAGAGGGGCTTGCTGGGCATCTAAAGGGCAACTTCAGAGCTGGGGGACATACGGTGCCCCCCCCTGCAAATGTTGAAGCAGAAGCCCTTCATCCCCCCAAGGTCATACACTGCCCTGGAGGCTTCTCCTTGAACAGCAAGATCTCCCCTCGCCCCCAAGCAAACAGCAGAATGGGTGTCCTTGCATACCCCATGAGACTGTATCACTGCACTCCCCTTAAACTCTGCTTCCATTGAGGGTTCGTCCTCAGGAAGTGTCAATAACAATCTGTGGGGGGCACTTTCCCCACCTCATTTCCTCTGGCTGGGGAGCAGTAAGGTGCTGCTTCCTTTAGAGCAAGGGATGCTTACTTGGAGGGAGAAATGCACAAACCACTGCATTAAAATAGATTTATGAGAGCTGGGGGCAGGAAACCTGCCCTGGAGAGTGGCTCCTCCCATGTGGTTTCGAGAGGAAGGTTCCCATAGAAAAACAAAGCAAATCCCCAAGAGAAAGGGAAAAGGCTGGGGAGTTTCACCCACCTCCCTGTGAGGAGTATTACAAGGTTAGGTTAAAGTCTGAGCAGTTCATATGGGCTTCACGGTTTCCACACCCCCATTAATCTCATCTTGACCCTGCAATCCCCTCCTGGTGTGCAAATGCACAGCCTTTGAAATGCTTAGCTGGCTTTAAATCCTGCTTGGCCAGTTAATTCTCTTTCTTTCTAATGCGTTCTCACTTTCACTCGCTGTCCCTGCTCAAACTCAGGTTGTTGGGACAATTCAAATCGGGGCGGGGCAGGGCGGGGAGGGGGGGGTGAAGCTGCAGACATAACCCACAACTCTTCCTTTTCTTCTGGAAAATAAATTCCACAATGTGTAAGCACGTGTCTTTAAGTGTAATCTTACTATCTGGTACATTCTTTATCAGGAGTCCACATCCTGCCTGTGTAGAGGGGTGGTCTCTAAGATAACAAGTCTCTTCCATCTCTAACTGCTTTGAGCTCAACTTTTGAGAGCTTAACCAGGCAAACCGGTTTGGGGAAAGAACTACGAGCCAACCAGCCCAGACAAGAAACTCAAACTTCATAGGGCATTGGATAAACTATTCCTCTCTCCCAACAGGCCAGCATGCTAATATTCTGTCAAATCCATCAGTGTAACGTGGGAATGTCTCTGTTCTTAAATCCTTGCTCTGAATCACCCCCATTTTGACGCTGTCACTCTTGGTAGGTCAGTGGATAGTAGAGGAGGGAAGCAGGAGATGCTAGGCTTAAGGCCTCAGGAGATTAAGCTTATTTAAGAGTTGCTTAACCAAACCTTCTGTGGTCTTTTCCTGTGTGTTTGCTGGCTTCTTCCCTTTATGCTGATCACCCTGGAAGGGACTGGAGATGGTTGGGATAAGCACTCGTGCTTTCTTCATCCATCAAATCTGTCAAATGTGCTTTTCATCTGTAGATCTTAAAGCGCTTTGTGAGTTGTATCATTCCCATTTTAGAAATTGGGGTGTTGGGGGAGGGGGGGGGTGTTGAGGCATAAGAAAGATGAGTGACTTGCCCATCGTCATCCAGCTGGCAACATCCCAGACCGAGTCTACCAAGCCACATGGCCTCTCAGATTAGACAGGCTGGTTCAACGGCACATCAGTATTAAAAGGTCACAGCTGTCAAGATAACTAAAAATCAAAAACAGATGTGAAGAAAATGTACGGGGTTTTTTTCCTTGCTAATAACCATAAATGATTACAATGGGAATAATGAACATAGTTGATTTCTTGGATTTTGTTCAGTGAAACAAGATTGGTCAGTTTCACTTGTTCTGCTGCACAAGGCTTGGTGTTCAGGTTTCCTGTGCTACAGAGAGAGGTTCTCTAGGGCCCTGGGAAGTTTGGGCCCTGTGCGTAGGGTTTTAATAATAAAGCGTGTTGTGAAGCCTAATGAGAATAAAAATGTTAAATATTTTGAGTGTCACTGACAGGCTTCTTGGTTTTTACTTTCTGCTGTGGCAGTGGCAACCCAAGCAACCTTATTCTCTATTTATAGACAGTAGACCCTGGAGACCTAATGAGGTCAAGTCCCCATTGTGTTAGGCACTGTACATGAATGTGGTGAGAGAGGCTCCACCCCAAGTAGCTTCCAACTTAAATAGACAAAGGTGGGAGAGGGAAGAGAGGCACAGAGAGATGAAGTGACCTGAGCTGCTTTGTGACCTTGGATGGTGGCAGAGATGGGAACAAAGCATAGGTCTCCTGACCCAGTGCCCTATTCACTGCACCTCTCTGTTGACTCAGAGCCTTTCACTAGTGGAGCAGAGAACAAGCAAGTGGAACTAACTAGATACAAAAAGTGGAATTGATTACACTAGTTTCACTAGCTAAACTGTTGCATTGAAAAAGTAAATGGCATCAAAAGGAAATTAAATCTGAACATTCCATGAAAACATTTGAGATCCTCCAATGAAGGGGACTTCATAATGGCCAAATCCTCCTCCCTTTTGAAGCCAATGGGAACAGGATCAGACACTAAGGACTGCGTATTATTACTTTTCAGTAGTCCCATGTTGGTTGCTAGGCTGTTCCCAGTCTTGTTCTGGATATTTTTATATCTCTGGCTCAGGCAGATTATTGATGTGAATGGTTCTTGAAGCTGATTTTTACATAGATTTTTTTCCCTATGCACCTCTACAAAAACTCCAACCACTATAAAGTTAGAGCTAACTGTAGTCATTTTCAGCAGTTCTATAAGTAGCCCAGTTAGGGGAAGTCCGCAGTGTCCTCAGCTGGTCCTTATCGATGTTATGGCCTGGTTTACTGGCTGGGGATGGCCATCTAAGGAAACAAGGTTTTTTTTTTTTTTTTTTTTTTTCTTAAAGTGGAAGCTCATGAAATTGCCAACATACCCTAGAAATCAATCCCATTGTAGCTTTCTCTTTGAGAGTGTTTGTGTTTCTTCCTCACTCTGCTGTTTACATCATCCTATACTACAGGGACAAAAGGTTCAGCCAGTGAAACGAACAGCAGAACAAACCAAAGGAAATGCTGCTTTTGTGTCATCCTGTGGAACTCGCTGCTGCAGGAAACCAACGTCCGATACTGCAGCTAGCGTCCCAAAGGGGGCTTGGAAATACTTGACCAATGACATTTTTAGCTGTTCATATGAAAATAACCCAGGCTTGTGGGCTACGTTTTCAGAAGTGACTAGTGATCTGGGTTATCTCTGGTTTTGGGTGTCTGCCTTGAGACAGTTTAAAGGGACCTGCTTAGAAAATCAGACACCCCTGCCCCCTTAAGATATCTCCCATTGGGTGCGTGCACTCAAAAGTTTAGGTCTGTACTTCTGAGCATTAGCTGCTTGCAACCACAGCCAGCCTGAGGCGGGATTCTAGATTTGAGGGACCAGTGGTGTGTTCCCAAAGGGGACTCCAATATTCCTGTGTCAGTCTTTTCCCAGTGCCCTTCCTGTGTGTAAATGAGGACCCTCTCCCAGAAGGAACATGTGGATTCTTGATGTCACACATGACACTGATCAGTGTACAGAGGGGCGGCTTGGTGAGCTTTGTAAAACTCGCGTTAAGCTTTAAAACAACTGATTTGGCTTCTCCTGGCCTCTGAAAGAAGCTGACATGAGTCATTTGCCAGCAACATTGATCTCATTTTGCCCTGGTTAATCTGCTCGTTATGCCCACCAACACAGCCACCTCTGTTTAATGGCTGTCCTGACAGCTAGATCTTAATTAGCCAGCAAACTCCTTCCCAGCCTAATCACTATTGGGGAAATACAGCTAGTCTTTTTCGAGCGTCAGGCTGAAAGACGGAAGTTGCTGATGCAGCAAGGAAAGCCCATGCTAGGTTTGGTCACCCATTGCTTTTCCTGGGTTTAGGGCCCATTGTCGCCCTGTGCCTGTACTGCAGCTCTTCTGTTCACTCTTCTGTTTCTCCCTCCTGCCACGTTGTACCTGTGCTGCCGTCTTCCCCCTCCCCTTAGCCAGATAGTTCCCAGCACTCAGCGCGTTCTCCAGCTGCAGCCAGACTGCATTCTTCCTCCTGTACCGCAGGGCCCAGCTCTCTGTGCCACTGGCTCTACCTGGAGTCATTGGCTCCATCCGGAGCTGGTGAAAGCGATTGCAATTCCATTGACTCAGGTGGAGCTCGGTCTGCTTACACCAGCTGAGAATGGGCCCTGCTGTTAAATAAGGTACGTGACACATGTGCAGAGGGATGGGGTTTGGTTATCTAGAGAACCATCCTCCAGGAACGCTTGTGCTTCTCAGAGCATCGGTGTGGAGGCAGACAGAGCAATAGGCCTGGATGTTGGCAGGAGAGTGGGCTTGGGGGCATGTATAACTAGCCTGAATCTTGGACTGAATCCCCTACTGCTCTGTGTAAATTGCCTTGGGGATCTTCAAATTGCCTGTGAAACTAGCGCTATCCTCATTTTAACATCTGTGAAGGCTAGGCCTCATTGCCTAGCGGTTCAGAGCTTCATAGCATCCTTGCTGCCTTTGAATGAGGGGAGTGTTAGTCTGATCCACAGGTAGAGAGCCCAAGGCACGATGGTAAAGTTACTTGCCCAAGCGTCCTTCACCAAGCTGGGATTTGAGCTCCAATCACGCCTCTCGGTGCAGTGTTTTCCTTGTAACTTTCTGCACTGCTCAGCAGTGACTGTGAGCCCAGCACCTGATGGGGAGCTCAAACCCACATCTTTCTCTCCAAGACACGAGCATGCTACTGGCAGTAACACTTTGCCCTTTGCTACGCACTTTCATCCAAGGATTTCAAGGCATAACGAACTATGCCTCTGATGCCCCATTGATGTAGGTGACTGTTGGCCTGAATTTACAGGTGAGGGAAACTGAGGCTCATACTCACGCAATGAATCAGTGTCACGGCCGGGCATAGACCCCAGACGCCCAGTACCCCGCTCCCTCCTGCCCAGCTGAGCCAGAGTGCGGCTGATCGTTTACAGTGTCTTTTCTGCTCTCAGAAAGAATAAACCTTCAGCTGACTGTGGCTCTTTGATCAAAGGCTTTGAACTCTGAACCCTATTGAAGTTGCTTGCGGCTCCCAAGAACAGCTGAGGAATGTGACCCTGTCCGAGGCTGAGGCAATTATTCGCAAATCTTCTGTGGCTTTTGTTTCCCCGGCAGTATTCAACCTGTCTACGGAGCCCAGCATCCTCCTCTGGATCCCCGGCTCACCAAAAAGTAAGTGCCGCATCTCCCCGCCCCCCCCTCTGGCTCTGTTTCCATTGGAGGGCTTGCTTTGCTGGGATGTTCTCTGTCCCTTCTTGGGCAGGGGCTCTCCAGACTTCCCGTACTCCCTTGAAGCCTTGCACCTGTAGGGCATCTGTTTGACTCTGGCCCACGTTCCCAGTTGATGGCTTGTGTGAAACGAGCCCATGGCCTCGCCTTAGTAGCAAGGAGTCCGCATCATAGAACTACTGTCGTAGCCACCGCCTAGCAGAAAGACCAAGGATTTCTTGGGCGATGGTGACTGACCTCTCCCTTTGCTCTTAGAGGGGATCCCTCCCGGGCAGTGGGGAGGACCTGGCAGCTTGTGTGTGGGAACCACATCTCTGCTGCTTCCCCTGCAGTCTCTGCCCTGTGAATGGGCAGCACTTCAGCCCCTGGGACTGTCGAGTCAGCACATTTCCCCAGCACTGAAAGGGAGACTTTATCTCCTGGCTTTGGCTCCTTATCACGGTGGACTTTGACTCTTGGAGCTTGAAGGTACTGGGAGCGCTCTCCCTGTGTCTGAAATCATCATCAGGCCAGTCTGGCCAGCATGTGAGCACAGAGCTGCTCCTGTACCTCTCCCTGGGTTGAAAGTATCCATTATTTTTCCTGTTCTTTGTATGCGGCTGGGGCAGTTGCAAACCTAGGAGCGGTCTCATGCAGCCTGGAGCTGAATCAGTTCCTCTCCTTTGCCCTGCTGGGCAGAGTAGATAGACTTGAGCACCTTCCTGATAGGAACGGTTAGCTGGAGCATTGGCCTTCCCTGTGTTGAGACTGTACCAGCTGTGTTCTGCCTTCCGGCATTTTACTTGCCGTGGGGGTTGCGTGGAGGGATTTCTTGCGTTCCTTAGCTCATGCCTAGGAAGGAGATTGTACCATGGGATGAAGAGGCATTGGGGGGGTAGACCAGAGGGCAAAGGGAAGGAAGTATTTGGAAGGGGAAGGGATTGTACCACGGGAGGAAGAGAAGAGGGTACATGGAATGGTCTTGTGTGAGGAGTAAGGAGCTTGGGGTTGGCTCTTTCTGTGGCACTTACCCTCTTTCCCTGGCTCCCAGCTTCATTAAGGAACGTTCCAAGGGCAATACGCTGCCCCTGAAGAATAAGAAGGCCTCTAGCTTTCACGAGTTTGCACGCAACACCAGTGACGCCTGGGACATCGGCGATGATGAAGACGAAGACTTCTCCTCCTCTTTCCAAACCCTGAACTCTAAAGTGGCCAAGGCCACAGCAGCCCAGGTGCTGGAGAACCACAGCAAGCTGCGCGTGAAACCTGAGCGGGCCCAGTCTGCTCTCAGCGAGATGCCAACCAACTGCAAGGTCATCAAGTCCAGCAGCGAGGCCCAGCTGTCCAGATCACCTGGTAAGAGAGGCAGTGACCAATCTGTTGCTCATATGCTATCCTAGCTGTCTGGCTTTGAAGCTAGTACCCACGTGCTGTATTGGTTGACTGTGGAATTCAGCCCCCGGCTACTAATTTCAAAGCCTTGGTTTGCCCAGGTGATCCTCCATTCTCTTCCAGTGCCTCAAATCCAGGCCATCTGAATTCAGCTGTGTCCGAGATGCTCTGCCTATGGCTCTTCGGGACCCCACGTGCTGCTGTTGGACTCTCTGGGCCAAATTCAGACCTTTCCTAAGCGAATAGAGCTCTGGTGGAGCTGCGCCCACTTGGAACAGGTCGGAATGTGATCCTTTGAGTCTGATGGGACGCTTTGCCTTGATCCTGGCCTGAGTGCCCAGCCAGAGCGCTCTAACTCCTCTGGCTTAGGTGTCTTGCCAGGTCAGTGCTGCATCCTGGTCTGATCCCAGGCATGTGATTGCTTTATCATCAGAGGCAGCAGGGTGATGGGACACTAGATGGGGAGGGCTCTGAGTTATTACAGAGAATTCTTTCCCAGGTGTCTGCCTGGTGGGTCTTGCCCACATGCTCAGGGTCTATCTGATCGCCAGATTTGGGGTCAGGAAGGAATTTCCCCCCAGGTCAGATTGGCAGAAACCTTGTGGGGGTTTTGCCTTCCTCTGCAATGTGGGGCATGGGTCTCTTGCAGGTTTAAACTAGTGTAAATGATGGATTCTCTGTAACTTGAAGTCTTTAAACCATGATTTAAGGACTTCTGTAACTCAGCCACAGGTTAGGGGTCTATTCCAGGAGTGGCTGTGGCCTGTGATTTGCGGGAGGTCAGACTAGATGATCATGATGGTCCCTTCTGGCCTTAAAGTCTATGAGGTCATGTAAATGTGTCCTTCCATGCTGCCAGTGGACCTAGAAACACCCGACTAAATACTCACCATGTGAAAAGGAGCCGGCAGATGAGTCCAGCCACCAGGTGGCATCAGAGGCCACGTAATGTCTCCATTTCTGTTCCAGCTCTGACTGAAGTAGGCTAAAGGAGGCAAGGTGGGGTAACCTTCAAGGTCAGCTTCCCTGGGACTCCCAAGCACCCTCACTCTCTGAGGTGTGGTGGAGTGCGGGTCGAGCAGCGAGCAGGCATGCTGAATGCGAAAGGGAGGAAGGAAGGCAAGGACGAACATTGGGAGTGAGAGGAAAGGGTCGATCACATGCCACAGAAGAAGGTGAACCTTCCCCCCCCCACCCCCCCATGGTCACTGCCGATCTGACCTGCCAGTTCTACCTAGCCGGGCACCTCACTCGGGACGCGCCTAGGATCTAATCCATTGACACCACTGTCCGTTTGCAGATGAGCTGAGGAAATGCAGCTGGCCTGGCGTGCCCAGAGAGGTCCGGCCCGTGACGTGTCGACTCCTGTCGGTGAGTGCCGACCGCTGCGGCCCGGGGTTCCTGGGGAAAGGCTGAGCAGCCTCGCGCGGAGCTAGGTGCAGCAACACCCGGCACGACGCGGTCAAATCCGCCCCGGCGCCGCAATCGGCGGGAGCCCGAGGGTGAGCGCAGCCCAGAGGTCCACGCGGGGACGTGAAAATGAACGTGCCTCGGGCTTGCTAAACGTGAATGCTCCTGTGTGCATTGAACTAGGTCCGATCGGTTCTCAGTGCCTGGCCCCAGGGGCAGATCCATGTGTGACCATCTAGACACGGGACTGCCCAGTTCCCTGGTGGGACATGACCTTGAGTATGGAGCCGTTCCTTATGTATAAATTGCCCTTTGCTGGGTAGCCTATAATGTGGCCTGCACAGGAAAGAATCCAAACTCTTCTTTGCAGGACACCTTAAAGGCACATGGCAGAATGGAATGGAGAGCCCTGCCCTGAGGAGCCTGCGGTCTCGCCTGGGCAAATAGGATTCCAGGTGCAGAGCTCCTCAGTGCAGGAGACTCAATGGAATAAATGGGCTTTAGAGAGGGGGTCACTTGGAGGCTGCTCTGACTGTTGGGAGGAGAAAGCACAAGAACGTGAGGAGGAGACAGAGGCACCTAAGGAGCGAGGGGCCTAGGGTCAGATGACAAGGGGCCTGAACTCCCAGATGGGTGGAGGGCAGGGACCTCAGCGAGGTGACGTGGTCGTACTTAGCTCCAGCCACAGAAACCAGCAGCAGGGTCTGAGAGCGTCACTAGCATGCCATTGAGGTGTACACTGGTGCATGTGAATGCAGACGGTGCGCAGAGCGGTGACCCCACCAACCACATCGAGTGGCCTTGGGACAAGCCCATAAGGGGAATCTGCAAAGATTTTTATTTTTTTGCCTGTCTCATTCGCTGCTCCTTTGTGATCTAAAATGGCCTAATTTTTCCAGCAGAGAGAGCCTCCCTGCTCGGCTTCTTCCCTTTTTTAATGACTCTATAGCACAGAATGGTTGTTTATCACACTCAGCACCACAGTACGTGATCACCTTCCAGCAGTGCCTTAAGCAGCATGGCTAACATCTGTCATGCTTAAAAATCCCTCCCCGCAGTCGCACAGGTTTCGGAGTCGGGTGGGATGTCTCAATGCTGCCAGTTCTCCAATCCACTGAGGAGTCCTGCAGCAAACCTGGGGAGACCTGATACTCCTAACCTTCAAACCCCACGCTTTCTGAGGTTGCTGATGGACACCCTGAAATGGGCACGCCCAGGCAGCGGGGAACAGCGCAGTCATTAGCAAAAGCCATGTTAAAATACAATGAAGACTCCTACCCCCTTTGCTTGTTTGGCCTCTGTGTTAAAGCCAACGAGTTCTCCCTCAGCGGCGCTCTCATCTTGCGTATGCTACATGTTCATTTTCTCCGCATCCGCCCCTTTTCTCACAAGATCTCGCAGGCTCTAGCTGACACACTGGTGCTATCCAGTGCCTTCATGTACCACGTGATCTGATCTGAACGCCCATCTCAATGTAGTCTCGCCTCCTGCTTGGAGTGGAGCCCTACCTGCCGCTTCACATACTCGTCGGTATCTTCCTGTAGCTTTAAAGAGCAGTTGACAAATAGTCAGACCCAGCGCTGTCTTCAGCTATTCATGTAGAAACAAGCAATCAGATCTCATGCAGCTGGGTGTTGGCAGGTTGCCCTGGGGTCAGGCAGGAAGGGTATCAGACATCATGTGCTGGGAGCTTTGAAGCCCTAGAGATCTCCCCTCCTCCAGCCTTTGCATGCAGGCTGGAAGCGCTTCCTGGACAAACTGCTGCTTGGCAGGATTGCAGGGAACTGACAGTGGCTAGGGCAGGAGGGAGAGGGGAAGGGGACCTACTGTGACAGGCTGCCTTCTGCTGCAGGGCTATCTCCCTGCGAACAATTAGCGGAGGAAGCTGACCTTACAGCGCAAGCGGGAGGAATAATTTGGCTTCATCGAGCAGTATTACGATTCCAGGAATGAAGAGCATCATCAGGACACCTACCGGCAGGTACAGGCCTTGCTCCTCCTCCTTTTGGTCCCTGCACCCAAGGGTAAGGCCCTCCTGCCACCCGGCCTCCTCTCCCACTCTCCGTCCCCTTCCCCCCATACGACACTTCCCTTCTTCCCCGTTCTGCCTCTTGCGCTTGCCGCTGCTCTCTGGCCCGCATAGGATCACAGCAGCTAAAGCTGGGGAAAGCCATACGAGGTGGAGTCCATCTCCCCCAGTGAGGGCACGGTGTAGTGCCCCCATCCTGCCTCGTTACTGGCTGTATCAGATGTGTCAGTGGTTCTCACTGGCTGGATTTGCCACCCGATCGCTAGCTTTAAGGCGCCAGCCATTCTAGCTGCTCCCCCTCCTTCCCCAGAATTGAGCGGTGGGGGCTGGAGTTTAGACACTTCCCTCTGCCTCTCAGCAAGGTCTCTGTCCCTGGGGGTGGCTGAGAGATTCGGCCTCTTCTCTCGATCAGCGCCTCAACAGAAGAGTTGAGCTGATTTATACATGCGAATCGCAGCTCCCTCTCCTCCCCTGGCCTGACCATCGAGGTCAGCGAGTCTAACCCGCTCTGCCTCTCTCCTTTTCAGATCCACATCGACATTCCCAGGACAAACCCTCTCATCCCGCTCTTCCAGCAGCCGCTAGTCCAGGAGGTGAGGCGGGACGAGTCTCTCTAGCTTCCCCGCAGTGGGGCAGGCCAAGTCCTGCTGGTGACCAAGGGCTTCTAGCGGGAGATTCTTCCGTTCCACCCAGAGCATCAGGCCCATCTGGCTTTGGTGTGTGCTCCTAGGGGCACCTATTCTGTGCTGTGAGGGCCCAGTGGAGTTAATCTAGTCATCTGGATTTGGGGATTTGCCTCCACCCAGGGCCGTCCTCCCTCCTTTCTAACATGCGCTTTAGGATCAGCCTCACCTACATCTGTTTGGAGGGGGATGTAGGATGTTAATGTAGCCACCCCACCGTTCAGACACCAGCACCCCATGGGAAGGGGGATCTTGCACAAGGCTGGGTGTTTCCTCTGAGTAGAATGGGCGGGGGGAGGAGAAACCGTTGGCGTCCCAACCGGGGCCCCTTTGTGCTGAGTGCTGTAAATGACAGTGCCTGCCCCCAAGAGCCTACCATGAAAATAGACAAGACAACCAGGGAAACTGAGGCACAGAGCGGGGAAGTAACTTGCCCAAGGTCACAGCAGGTTATTGGCAGAGCTGGGATTAGAACCCCGGTTTCTAATCCAGTGCTCTATCCATGTGACCACAAACACGTTCATTGTACCTTCAATTCGGTGTACTGGCTGTTGGATGGCACATCCAGTCCCTTTTGCCGTGTGGTTGGTGTGGGCTCTTCTTTCGAAGGAACAAAACCACAATTGGACTCTGTCGTGCTTTGAAAGAATCATAGGCTAACCTGGGCCAAGCCACTGTGATTCCAGAATAAGTGTGTGCAGGTGGAGGGTTATAGCAGTAATACTGTATTGGTACAGTTCTGTGGGTAAATGTCCCTGCGTAGACCAGTCCTAATGTGTCCTGCAATTTATCAGCAAAGTTTCTTTAAACCTTTTGGAGCCCTCTTTTAAAGGCTAAAGATCTGCTCTAGGAACCTGCAGTTTATTCTATCGCTGCTGCAAGCCTGAACCAAGAACTTTGCCATTA
>NW_020698016.1:0-9532 GCF_002925995.2 Terrapene triunguis | reverse complement strand
CATTGAAGCCTAAGAAACGGCTGCGTGAGTGAAGGTTTTCCGGATTGGGCCCCAGCTTGGTCCAGTCCTTCGCAGTAAATCAAAGGAAAAGCCTTTGATTTATCACCCTAAATATACATCTAAAGAGTTCATGAAAATATAGCACTACCGATTGCAGGGGGTTGCTTTTAATTTGCAGGCTGAATCTTAGAACCCTTATTCTCCTTGAAACTATTGCCCCCCTACAGTGCTGCTGTCAGAGCTTTCAAATGCAGCTGCTGCCAGATGCTTCCAATTCAACAGGAGCTGGAATAATTCAGCACTTTGTGTTCCTTTCTGATCTTAACCTCCCCGGATTTTTTTGGCCTCTATATTTTGTTTTTTGCATGTTTACTGCTGCATTCGCTCCATTATTTCTGTGCTTATAACCAAAATACCAAGGTGGTGGGAGGGGGGCAGGTGGGGAGGCCTCAGAGGCCTGCATTAAATATTGAAGGAGGGGGCGGGGAAGGGAAATTGAAAACCTCTGCAGGGAGCCTGTGCTGCGCATGTACTGCCCGCAAGAGGAGGGGGCAGCAGCTACACCTACAGGAAGGGAGGTTCTACTGCAAGCCAAGAGCTCCCAGAGGTGCTGCTTCAGCTGGCTCATGTATTTGCTGGCAGGCCAAGAGGGGAGAACAGGGCTGCTCTGCAGCGCTGTATAAATCATGTGCTAAAGAGAATTATTTTTAGAGCCTCCACTGAACCCTGGCTCTTGGGGGCCCGTGTATATGGCTCTGTCGTGCGCTTCGATTCTCGCAGGCGTCACCTGTGCGAAGATCTTCGTAGGGGGGAGATTTCGGCCTGCGCCTGGCAGCGAGGGAGGCTTTTAAAATGTCTCCTTGAAACGCACGCTGCAGAACTCCTCCCGCTTTGGCAGAATGGTCAGCTCATTGCAGGTGGAGGAATGGGTGGCCCATATCTGTCTAGTTAGGCGCTTTCAGCGGGCTCAGCACTAGGGTGTCTAAGCACCGATAAAATGAAACATAGCATCTAATGATCTCCGTATCACCATGGTTTTACCCAGCTCCCTTAAATGATCTGGCTTTTTCTCCAGAAGAGCCAGTGCTGGCCTATCTATTCCTTACTAGCATGGATGAGAGGACTGTGCAAACAAATGCATCTTGCACTGGGCCCTGAAGGATGCAAGCTCATCCTGCTTCGTGGCAGGGTGGGGTCCTGGCTCTGTTCCCTTCACAGACTGAGACTAACTGCAGAAACCTTAAAAAGGCAGGCTCCCCTTAAAGCGCATTCGCCGCTGGAAGAGGGACAGGTGGCAGGAGCTGCAGAGGGGAAGGCTCTCACAACAACGGTGAAACGGCATGAAGGCACAGAGAGGAGGTTGTTGCTAGATGAAAGGAGGAGCTGAGAGAGGGGTAGAGCGAGGCCAAACCAGTGAAGTCGGCTGGATCAAATCAGGATCCCAAAGCGCACAGGGGAGTGGAGTGCTTTGAGGGTGGGGCAGTATAATCTGGCACTGAGCTGAGCCCACCTGCTTGCCTCAGGCTGGATGGTAATTTTTTTGCAAGCCCAGTTATAGCAGGGGATGGTCTGGGGATTCGCACCCTCCAGGTGAGAAATTCACTCCTCATCCAGAACCTTTCAGAAGTTGCACCTTGCTCAGTATTTAACCATTCTGCAATTAGCTTACTCTGGATGGTTTGTTTCCTGTTGAAAGTGCATCTAAAAATCCAAGTATGACTCAGAAAATACACCCTTATGCCCCTGGTCTATACTTAAAAGTTAGGTACTCAGGGATGTGAAAAATTAAAACAACCTAACCCCAAGTGTAGACATGGCTAGGCTGATAGTAGCGTCATCTACACTAGGGCATGTAGACATGACCTAAATATCAGCTATCTACCCTGCTCCACCTCATGCTTTACTCTGCCCCACGAGCAGCTTCCTTCACAGGATCTCAGAGTGCTTCAAACACATCTTCAGATTCTTCTCTCACACGGATATAAGTCAGAAGTAACTTCATTGAAGGCAGCGGAGTTTTAGCCGTGTCGACCTGGTGTGAGAGGAAAAACAGTCATGTTGATTGTGCAGTAGGGAAGTCGCCTTGTCCCAATTTCACGGATGGGGAAACTGAGGCAGAGAGCAATTAAGTAACTTGCCCAAGGTCACATAGCAAGTTAGTGGCAGGATAGAATCCAGGAGGCCCGACTCTCGCTTTCTCCTTCTTTAGAGGATAGATATATTTCCTCTCTTTTATTTATTTTCAATCAGGATAAACAGCATTATGGGATAAGAACTGTATTCCTCTTTTTCGCAGACTTCAATAAACTGCCATAATAAAAGTTGGAGCACAACAAAGTCACTTTGTTTCATAACTGCCTTGCCAGTCAGCAGTCTCTTGCTGAATTCCTCACACCTCCTCCCCCAGCTTACTTACAGACAGCGGTTGGCAGCGCATATGGGCGAGAAAGGGCCAAATTCACTCCTAGTGGAACTCCGGTGGCTTCAGTGGCATTATGCCATGGATTGCTTTGCCCCAGTGAGTCTGTCTGGGGGTGTGCTTTCTCCCTGTGACATGAGGCGCTATCAGCTGGTGCAGTTGCTACGGTAACTGTTTGCATTTTTAGCACAAACCCTGGATTTTGCCAGAATTTAAGTTGGCCACCATTGGCCTGATTAACACACTGGCCTATCAGGGAAATTGTCTAATTGTCTTCAGTGAATATTTGTAGCTGTTGTCAATGTGCGAAAGTCTCTTGGAAATTTCTTTCTTCCCCAGCAGCACTGATTACATGCATTCCCTTTGCATGTTTGGGAGCTTATTCTCCTGTGTCTACACTGCAGCTGGGAGGTGTAATTCCTAGGTAGATGCAGGCCTGGTCTACGCTAAAAAGTTAGTTTGACCCAGCTATGTTGCTCAGAGGCATGAAAAATCAAAACCCCTGATTAAGCTGACCTCCCCCGCCCCACGAAGACAGCCCAAGGTCGAGGGAAGAATTCCTACGTTGATGGGAGAGCAGCACTAGCCGTCTGATCCTAGGTGCACACGCAGGCCGCTAGTTTTGAAGTCAATGGCAATTTTGTTTGCATGAGGACTGAAGAATTGGGCTTTTATAGGCAAATCCCGTCCCCATGGCCCCTCTCCCTGAAAGTGCATTCCCACCATGCACGGAGCCAGGCTGCCTGGAACCTGTACATAAGGTATATAACCCCTGCGTGCCACAGAGCTCAGTTCCACAGGATCTCCTTGTGCAGCACTTCTGGGTAGACCTGCCCTGAGTCCAGAAGCTATTAGCATTAAATGCAATCTACTAGATTTAGACCCCAAATGTAGAGCTGGAACAAAAGTGGCAGAGCGCAGAAGCCCTAAAGGGAACAGAAATATTTCCAGGGTCTTTGCAAGCCAGACTTTGCAGCCTGATGCTAATGCATAAGAGGCGGAAAATGAAAAGGATTAGAGAGGAGTGGCACTTATCACTCTGTCATCAGTTTCCCATCCACGAAAGGCTCTCGGGGCCAGCTTCTCAAGTACTCAGCAGGACCCAACCTGCGTTTGAAAAATCTGGCCCCTTTTTTTGGTGTGTAAATGGGAGCTGAGCTCCTTTGAAAATCTGTCTGATGTAAACAGGGAAGGTAAATGGTGAAGCGTTAATGAGAGGTTTAAAATCCTTTGTGTTTCCATAATATAAGGCAATAGTTGTTGTACTGCTAAACAATAATAGAATACCATTTATTTAAATAGTTTGGGATATTTTCTACATATTCAAATATATTGATTTCAACTACAACACGGAATACAAAGTGTACAGTGCTCACTTTATATTATTTTTTATTACAAATATTTGCACTGTAAAAAAAATAGTATTTTTCAATTAATCTAATACAAGTACTGTCTTGCAATCTCTTTATCATGAAAGTTGAAATTACAAATGTAGAATTATGTACAAATAAATAACTGCACCCAAAAATAAAACAATGTAAAACTTTGGAGCCTACAAGTCCACTCAGTCCTACTTCTTGTTCAGCCAATTGCTCAAACAAGTTTGTTTACATTTACACGAGATAATGCTGCCCGCTTCTTGTTTACAATGTTACCTGCAAGTAAGAACAGGCATTCGCATGGCACTGTTGTAGCAGGCGTCACAAGATATTTATGTTCCAGATGCACTAAAGATTCATATGTCCCTTCATGCTTTAACCACCATTCCAGAAGACATGCGTCCATGCTGATGACGGGTTCTGCTCGATAACGATCCAAAGCAGTGCGGACCGATACATGTTCATTTTCATTATCTAAGTCAGATGCCACTAGCAGAAGGTTGATTTTCTTTTTTTGTGGTTTAGGTTCTGTAGCTTCCGCATCAGAGTGTTGCTCTTTTAACTCTTCTGAAAGCATGTTCCACACCTCCTCCCTCTCAGATTTTGGAAGGCACTTCAGATTCTTAAACCTTGGGTCGAGTGCTGTAGCTATCTTTAGAAATCTCACATTGGTACCTTCTTTGTGTTTTGTCAGATCTGCAGTGAAAGTGTTCTTAAAATGAACAACGTGTGATGGGTCATCATCCGAGACTGCTATAACATGAAATGTATGTCAGAATGCGGGTAAAACAGAGCAGGAGACATGCAATTCTCCACCAAGGAGTTTAGTCACAAATTTAATTAACACATTTTTTTAACACATGGAAGCATGTCATCTGGAATGTTGGCCAAAGCATGAAGGGGTATACGAATGTTTAGCATATCTGTCACGTAAATACCTTGCAATGGCGGCTACAAAGTGCCATGCGAATACCTGTTCTCACTTTCAGGTGACATTGTAAATAAGAAGCAGGCAGCATTATCTCCCATAAATGTAAACAAACTTGCTTGTCTGAGCGATTGGCTGAACAAGAAGTAGGACTGAGTGGACTTGTAGGCTCTAAAGTTTTACATTGTTTTGTTTTAAGTGCAGTTATGTAACAAACAAAATCTACATTTGTAAGTTGCACTTTCACAATAAAGAGATTGCACTTCAGTACATGAATAAGGTGAACTGAAAAATCCTATTTCTTTTATCATTTTTACAGTGGCAATATTTGTAATCAAAAATAATAATATGAAGTGAGCACTGTAAAATTTGTATTCGGTGTTGTAATTTAAATCAACATATTTGAAAATGTAGAAAAACATCCACAAATATTAAATAAATTTCAATTGGGATTCTATTATTGTTTAACAATGCGATTAAAAGTGTGATTAATCACAATTAATTTTTTTGAGTTAATGGCGTGATTTAACTGCGATTAATCAACAGCCCTAATCTATCTATCTATATGTTTTTTTGAGCACCCTCTTCACCCTAAATGCCTCAGGCTTTACAGAGCCAGGACAACGCTCACAGACAGCTAAGGGAGTTACCAACACCGAAACGTTTGGAAAGGGGCTTCCTTTTGCCCAGGTCTCTCAACCAAATCAACAAAGGAGTGGCTTTGCATAGCTCACATGCTCAGATAGGTTCATGAAGCAGCCCGACAAAGAACTGACGCCTTAGGGCATGTCTACACTGCAAATTAAGGTGGGATTGCAGCGCAGGGAGGCATAACTACACTAGCTTTAATTCAGCGTATGCAGGTAAGAATAGTAGTGACAACAAGGCGGCGGGGTTCCATATGGGCTCTAGCCACCTCTGTACAGCCCACTGGGGACTCTGGGTACGTACGTGCTAGCCCGTCCGAGGGTCCATGCCACCACGTCTTGGTTACTAGTGGTAGCTGCGCTGGCTAAATTCAAGCTGGCGCGGGTGTGCCTACCTGCACTACAGTTACACTGGAATTTCTGGTGTAGACGTACCCCTAGTGCAGGCTGAGCCCAGAGTCCTCCAAACACATCTGTCTTGTAGAGTCCAGAAGGATGACCGTTCTCTACAACTGGGGCTAGCCCTGCCCCCCTGGATCCCCAACAATCCCTGAGCGCCAAGGGATTTTCCTGGGGGAGTGGCTCCCTGCAGCTGTGGTCCTTCGGGGAGAAAAAGCGAGTGAAAGAGTTAACCTCCTTCCTGCTGTTTGCTAAGCAGGGTGTATACACCCTGTCACAGTGCTAGAAAATCCCTTTGCTGGTAACTACAGGCTTCTTCACCCTCTCCACGGAGCAGATCTAATGGTCAAAGTGCTTTCAATGGTGGTAGCAGCCAGAGGGCCCCTGTTATGCTGCCACCAATGGAGCTGAGCTGGAGCACAGACATGCTTATGCTTTTGGTTAACTTTATACACTGTTAGTAAACCCACTGCAGGACTCCTCACATAATGTTAACCATATGCATGAAGACTTTGCAGAATCAGGGCCTATGACTATAACCTGATTTTCAAAAGATTTCAGTGGGAGCTGCGGGTGCTCGGCACTTTTGAAAACCGGGTCACTTATTGAGGTGTCTAAATATGGACCTAGAAATCTAACTTTAGGCACCTATTTTTGAAAATCTTGGCCAAGGAGCACTAGTGTCTTTTGTCTAGTTTGCATGGTTGCCAACACTTGCAACTTTATGACCAGGTCTCATGACATTTGGTGACTTTCTTAAAGCCCCAGCTCCTGGAAGCAAGTGATTCCATGAATATCTCAGGGTATGTCTACACTAGAAACACTACAGCCGCAGAGCTTCCACGCTGCAGCTGTGCTGCAGTGTAGACAGACCCTACAGCTACAGAAGGGGTTCTTCCATTGAGGTAGTGAATCCACCTCTCCAAGAGATGATAGTTAGGCTGATAGAAGAAATCCTAGCAGTGTCTACACCGGGTCTTAGGTCGGCAGAAGGTAAGGCTGTTTGGTTTTTTTTTTTAAAAAGGCCAGAAAGAACATTTCAGAGGCACTCAAAAGGGATTTCTTAATCTGGCAATATATAATCCAGTTCTGCAGTAAACTTTAGCCTGATCTATACATAAAATGTAGCTAGGCCGACGGAAGAATGGTTCCATCAACCTAGCAACCATTGCTCGAGGAGGTGGATTACCTACATCGACAGAAAAACACCTTCTGTCACTGCAGTCTGCGTTTACACTACAGGGCTACAGCGGCCTAGCTATGGCGCCGGTAGCTGTGCCTCTGTAGTGCCTGTAGGTGTAGACATGGCCTTTCTCCAGCCAAACAGGATTAACAAATGTGGGCATCGCCAAGCCCTAGCCTAGTCACAGCAATGAGGTATGTCCTCTGTTCCCCACCACCCCAACCTCCTTAATGAAATAGGAGATTTACTCCCCACTGCCCCACTCCTCAGAACGGCTTGACTCTTCTTCACTGGGAGTGAGGTGGGTTCCAGCTCATGGAACTTGCTTGGGGACTCAGGCCTTGGGACCTAAATAGAATTAGCAGTCATGGTTTTTCCACACCCTGAACTATTTCCTCCCCCGGAGTGACCTTGTCTTTGGTTTCACAGGCATTGTTCCATCCTGTAACAGGGTAGCACTGGCCTCGGGGGGTCCTTACAAAGTACATTCCGTTATAGGCTGTCCCACCTAAAGTGGGTGTATCATTATTGTTATACTAGAACATAGCCCCTAACAGTGAGTTGGATCAAACCCCTCTGATCCATGTGCAAAGGAGACGCTCCATGTACAAATATCCCTCTTCCCTATAGGAGACGGGATATCAGCTATCCCTGCAGCACTTTCCCTTCCCTCCATCAGACCCTGCGGAACCCACTCCACAAGTCTGGGGTCCAGGCAGTGGTAGGAGCCAGAGGATACTGGATGGGAAGGTGTGGTGAAGTGGGTGAGCCTGCCTGGAAGTTCCTCATCTTCCCACCAGCCCCGTTGAGTAAGGCAGCTCCTGGACTGTACTAGTCTAGCCAAGTCCGATTCCACAGGCAGGCTGATTCCTTAGTACGGGGTTCTCAAACCAGGGGTCGTGAGGTTATTACATGGGGGGTCGTGAGCTGTCAGCCTCCACCCCAAACCCTGCTTTGCCTCCAGCATTTATAATGGGGTTAAATATATAAAAATGTGTTTTTAATTCATAAGGGGGGGGTTGTCGTACGCAGAGGCTTGCTATGTGAAAGGGGTCACCAGTACAGAAGTTTGAGAACCGCTGCCTTAGTAGCATGGCTTCCAAGGAGCCACTCTACCATGGAACTGGCATTGAGAACACGTAAGAGCTCCTTGAGGAGGACTCTGGCCTCCCTAGGAATTTGCCATGTTTGAGGGATTAGCCCCCAGCCTTTTCAATGGGAAGGGGCAAACTCCAACCCCTGATAGGAGCATGGCCGCCCAGAGGGGGGGCAAGTGGGGCAATTTGCTCCGGGCCCCTCAGGGGCCCCCACGAGACTTTTCGGTGGGTCTTCAGTGGCAGGTCCTTCAGTGTCGCCGAACACACGCGGAGCGAAGACCCGGAGCTTCTTCTGCTCTGGGTCTTCGGCGGCAGGTCATTCACTCGCTCTGGGACCCACCGCCGAAGTGCCCCGAAGACCCGGAGCGGAAGGACCCCCACCGCTGAAGACCCCAGGCCCCCTGAATCCTCTGGGCAGTGCTGGATAGGCCCATGGTTCGAAACTATGGGCCTGCTCCTGCATCCATAGGTGCTGGAACTAAGGGGGGGGGGAAGCAGCACCCCCTGGCTTAGGGTGACCAGATGTCCCGATTTTATAGGGACAGTCCTGATTTTGGGGGGGCTTTTTCTTATATAGGCTCCTATTACCCCCCATCCACTGTCTCGATTTTTCACATTTGCTATCTGGTCACCCTACCCTGGCTTGAA
The DNA here is from genome assembly GCF_002925995.2 of Terrapene triunguis. Taxonomy (NCBI): domain Eukaryota; kingdom Metazoa; phylum Chordata; order Testudines; family Emydidae; genus Terrapene; species Terrapene triunguis. The sequence goes on along the minus strand of NW_020698016.1, from coordinate 832 downwards.
GTGGCTTCCATCATATGCAGGGTTTGCAGTTTGGTTCAATGTCTCCCAGCCCCCCCCCTCTGCAAATTGTCCCAGCCCCCCCTGCCTACATCCCTTACTCAGCGGAGCAGGATTCTCAGGGGAGTCCAAGGGACCCCTCGCCTGGGCAACACCTAGCTGTGCCCGGGGAGTCCATTGAACCTACACCTTGCAATAATGACATGCCAGCGTTATGAACGAGCTCCCATCGCGGTTCTATCACCCCCTCCCCCCCCCAGCTGCGGTGAGTTATTTGGCAATCCGTGGCCCGGACACCAGTCGCCGCGATGGATGGACGGGCTCGTGCTCACAATGCTGTCTGCGTTGCATGCCAATGAATGGCCATTGTTACCCCGCTGGGTTCGCTTAATGATTAATTAATGACACCCCGTTACATTACACCGCCCCCAGGCCCTGGCTCCACCCGCCTCCGGAGGGGGCCCTGGGCTCGGTGGGGGCCCAGGCCCCCCGGGGAGAGCGGTGATTGGCAGCGCCCTGTCCCCCCCCCCCCGGGCCATGCCGGGCTTGGCGTGTCCCGCGGCTCTGTCGCTTTAAGAGCCCAGAGGCGGCTGGAACGGGGTCAGAGGCGGGGCGCGAGCGGCCGGCAGTGCGCGCGCGCGCCGGCTGGCTGAAGGGGGCGGAGCGCGATGGGATTGGTTCCCCGGTCCTCCCTCGCGCCGCCCCCACTTTGATGGTCACGTGACTCGGCGGCGGCTCCCGGCGCGCCGGTGGACGCTGGAAGCCAAGATGGCGGCGGAGCTGGTGGAGGCGAAAGTGAGTGAGCGGCCTCCCCCCGGCGGGGGGGCGCGAGGGG
>NW_020698015.1:0-3194 GCF_002925995.2 Terrapene triunguis | reverse complement strand
TCATCAAGTGATCCATCTCCTGTTGCCCATTCCCAGCTAATAGCCATTGATGGATGTATCCTCCATGAACTTATCTAATTCTTTTTTGAACCCTGTGATAGTCTTGGCCTTCACAACATCCTCTGGCAAGGAGTTCCACAGGTTGACTGTGTGTTGTGTGAAAAAATACTTCCTTTTGTTTGTTTTAAACCTGCTGCCTATTTGGGGCTTTCAATTGCAGCCGCTCCACTTGCCAGTGCTCCCAAAGCAGCTCTCGTACCTGCTGTGGGTGACACTGTTAGAGGGCTTTCCCTTCACCCTCTCCCCTGGTTCTTGTCACACAGACAGAAAGCAGAAGACCAGAAGTCCGAAGTGCAGGCAATGCAATGTTTATCGGGGTTAGTTCTAAGCAAACATATCCATAGCTTTATACGCCGGCAGAGTCTGTTCCCCAGTGTTCCGTTCCCAGCTCTGACCCCACAGAGCCTTTACCCCGTGTCCCCCTTCCCAGCTCTGACGCTGCAGAACCTTGCCTATGTTGTCCCCATTCGCTATTCCCCCTCCTCCTTCTTAGCAGGCCCAAATATACCTGCAATGCAGGCCCACAGTCCCCATGGGATGGGCAAGGAGTGAGGTAGTGCTACGGTCAGGGACAGGCATTTCTTTGGTCTTTTAGTGTTTTATACCTTCTCCCCAAACCTCCTTTGCCCCTCTCTTTGCCCTTTGCCCCTCCCCCTGGTTGCTTGACCTTGCCTTGAGATAGGGGTTGAGGCTAGGGTTACCATATTTCCACAAGCAAAAAAGAGGACACTGAGGGGGAGAGGAGCCCCGCTCTAGCCCCGCCCCCATCCACTCCCTCCCACTTCCCACCCCCTGATTGCCCCCCTCAGAACCCCCAACCCCCCCCCTTGTCCCCTGACTGCCCCCTCCTGGGACCCCTGCCACTAACTGCCCCCTAGCACCCCACCCCCTATCTAAGCCGCCCTGCTTCTTGTCCCCTGACTGCCCCCTCCTGAGAACCCCCTACGACCCTACCTGTCCCCTGACTGCCCCGACCTTTATCCACAGCCCCACCCCATATTCACACCCCCGCCCCCAGACAGACCCCCGGGGACTCCCATGCCCTATCCAACTGCTCCCCACCCCCTGACAGGACCCCCAGAACTCCTGACCCATCCAACCCCCTCTGCTACCTGCCTGCCTCGACCCCTCTCCACACCCCTGCCCCCCTGACAGCCCCCCTGAACTCCCAACCCATCCAACTCCCCTCCCTGTCCCCTGACCAGGGCCGGCTTTAAAGAGCCCAGGAATCAGGCTGCACTCCGGCCAGGGTTGCGGGGCTTGGGGCCGGGCCGGAGGTGCTCGGCCGGGGCTGGGCCGGCGTGCTCGGCCGGAACCAGGGCCGGCGCTGCTGGGGCCCGAGCCGGGCCGGGCCCGGGCTGGCGCTGCTGGGGCCCGAGCCGGGCCAGGCCGGGCCGGGGGTGCTTGGCCGGGGCTGGGCCGGTGCGCTCGGCCGGAACCAGGGCCGGCGCTGCTGGGGCCCGAGCCGGGACGGAGCCGCCAGAGCCGGGGCCGGCGCTGCTGGGGCCCGAGCTGGGCCGGGCCGGGGATGCTCGGCCGGAACCGGGGTCGCCGCCTTGGGGCTGGAACCGGGGCCGGAGCTGCTGGGGCCCGAGCTGGGCCGGAGCCGCTGGGGCCGCCAGGCACCGCTCATCCCGGGCTGGAGGGAGCCGCTCGGCCAGGGCTGCGCCTCCCCGGAGCTCTCCTCCTCGCGCCCCCTCCCGCCCCAGCTTACCTGCTGCTGCCTCCCGCTTGCCCCTGCTTCTTTTCAGATTTCCCGGGAAGCAGGGGAGGGGGAGGAGCAGGTGGGCGGAGCGTTCAGGGGAGTGGAGGAGGGGCAAGACAGCTGCGGGGCCGGACAGCGTGGTAAGGCTGCAGGGGATGGGGGGAGCCGGGAAGGGGCTTTGGGTGCCCAGTGGCGCTTGGCCGCCGCTTTTCTGTCTATAAAGAGCCGACCGGGGGGAAATCCCGGACATTTTTAGATTTTTAAAAATCCCCCCCGGACAGCTATTTATAGACCGAAAAGCCGGACATGTCCGGGGAAATCTGGACATATGGTAGCCCTAGTTGAGGCAATCTTAAAGTGTGCTCTCGAGTAACACTTCAACCGCTCTTGTCTGTTCCCATTGTACTAACAAACCCAGCTGACTAGGCAGAACCAACATCACAGCGTCTTTGTCCCTTGTTTACACATTTTTGTTTAAGATATAAGAGTATCAAAAAGTCAAACCTAAAATTCTATCCCAGGCTAACAAACAGACCTCTATGCTAACACTCCACCCCAATTTTTCTTTTCTTCTGGGACCCTCCTGGCCAGGTATCCCGAGGAAAGCATAGGACAGATGGCGGCACATTCCCTGATAGGGCCAGGTATCAAGATGGAATGTGTCCATTTGTCCCACTGTCCCCTATGCAGTATGGTGCCCTGCACCTTCCCTCGCATGGGCATACTGCACGCATATTCCAGTGAGTGTGTCAGACTCCCCGTAGTAATGGGCCCAAAAAGGTTGGGTCCGGGTTATCCGTTACACTTCGGTGGAGGACCGTTCACATTGCTTAAATCTGACAATTAGTGGTTGTACCTGGTGGGTCTGTGCCCCCTTTAACCACCACAGTATACATTGCAGGATTAGTATACTTAACAATAGGGAAATAGCCATAATGATCCACAGTAATATTAGGAGCCCTGATCATTGTAATATAGGCCAACATCTGGGCCACCACAAAAAATGCTGCTTCTCTTCTTTTGACAAGGTTAAGATCTTGTAACACCATTCTGGAGAATCTATTTTAAATGTGTCCAATTGTTGGCAGTTACATCGAGCTGCTCCTGCAGGTTTTGCAGGTTTTCGTCCATATCATGATACTAGACCCCACTCTCCTCCCAGCACTGGGGATAGAACCCAGGAGTCCTGAGCACATGCACTTCCTGTGATTTGTGGCATCCTGTCAGTGCGGAGGGTTTCCATGGGCAGGGAGAGGTGCAGCCCTTTGGGTCGGGGTTGGAGAGAGACGGAGCCACTAGGCATCATTATTATTCCATGGAGCTGCCTGGTCCCTGCTCCGCACACACTGAGGGGTGAACCCCCCTTCCTCACCCGCTTCAATACAGCCCCCAGGGCCTTCCCTTGCCACTGAGCCCACGGGGCAGGACA
>NW_020698014.1:6793-7214 GCF_002925995.2 Terrapene triunguis | reverse complement strand
TCCTGACTCTATTCCAAGTGGAGTAGACATTCTGAATGAACTCCTGCAGTTCACATCACTTTCAGGTAAATGTTATGTAGGCAAGTACAGTTGTCATTCCTCAACTAAGGCAATTGTATTAGGTGATAGCTTAAGTATTCCCTGTATAGCATCACTTTTTAAAGTTCATAATGCACTGTCATAAATGGTCTTGCACAAATATAAAACTCAACATCAAATAAGTTTTGCAGGGAATAAGAATGCCAAATGCAAACCTAGCAAATGTCAATATACTCTGCAGTCTGAGTATTCAGCATGACCTGTCTGAAATATTTCCACCAATGTGACTAATGCAGATATTCATTGCTTACGGTGTATTGTCTAATCAAAACATGAAATTTTCCATGTAGATTTTGATCCAGAGTGTGTGTGAAACAATGGT
>NW_020698014.1:0-6783 GCF_002925995.2 Terrapene triunguis | reverse complement strand
CTTCTCTAGGTATTCTGCCTCGTAGCTGGTCTCATTACACTGTACCTGCTGGCATGACTGTTATTCAGTGGGTGTCTGACTTCAGTGAACGCATTAAACAACTACAGAATATTTCCCAGGCAGCTGCTTCTGGTGGAGCAAAAGAACTAAAGGTATCGATCTTGTGTTTTATTGCCGTTCTCATTAAAGGCTTTTCTGCAATTCTGAGAAATCAGGGTTACATGAGTCTGTAACTGCTTATATCTAACTGTTAGTGTAAAAAGTATTGAAACGCTTTAGCTAAGGAGCTTATCAGAAATCTTACCTGGACACCCCTTCAAACATGCTTGTTACATTATGGTGTTCCTGAATGACTTCCTGTGTTTAAAAATTGCCATTTTCCAAACCTAGCTACAGATCATGCACACAGCATAGTTGCTACAATGGGAAAAAACAGCTAGCCTATATCTACACTACAGCTGAGATCTACGCTCGGAGATCGATCCACTGGCGGTCGATTTAGCGGGTCTACTGAAGACCCGCCAAATCGACATCCGATCACTCTCCAGTCGACCCCCTGTACTCTACCCCCGACGAGAAGAGTAAGGTAAGTCGACGGGAGAGTTTCTGCTGTCGATCCCCCGCGGTGTAGACCCGTGGTAACTCGACCTAAGCTATGTTGACTCCAGCTACGTTATTCATATAGCTGGAGTTGTGTAGCATAGGTTTACTTACCGCGGTAGTGTAGACATAGCCTTACTTACTGTTCTGTAACTGTTATTCAAAATGTGATGCAGCCATGTATTCCCTGTAGGGGTGTGCGCGTCCAGAGCACCAAAGCAAATAATTTATGTACTGCTAGTCAAGTAGGGGCTGCTCTCATGCCCTGTGATCCTAGCCTCTACTGTGGCTATATAAGGTTGGTGCACCCCGCCCCCCAACCTCCCTCATTTCCTTTGCACCAAATGTCAACAGTACAGACTCCAATGCAGAGGGGGGGCTGGTGAACACACATCCGCATCACATCCAGAAGAATAGAAATAGTTACTTACCTGTACTGTAATTCCTTCTTCAAGTAGATGCAGCCATGAATTTCATGTAGGTGACTCTCAAGCAGTAATTGCAGGAGGTGGGGCTTGGAGTATGTTTAAACAAGGGGTGCAGGATTACCTTCTCAAAGTTTTCATCTGATTTGGATTTAGCATTAGTGGCATAGTGGTTTTAAACATATATGTACACAGGATCCAGTGGCAGCCCTGCAAATTCCTAATATAGGAGCATCACTTGGAAATGCCATCACCGTTGCCCGGGCCCTTTGAGGAGGCGCAGTCTGAGCTGCTTCGTATGCTGTCATGATATATGAAGTTCTCCACCTTGAGATCATCTGTGAAGAGACTGCTTGCCCCTTCATTGGGTTCACATATGAAACAGATGAGACTAAGAAAATAAATCTTTAGTTTTATCTGTAAAAGGCTAAACATCATCTGATATCCAACGTGTGAAGATGCTGCTCATCTGGGGTTGAATTCGGCTCAGGGAAGAACACTGGTAGATATATAATTTGTTTCAAGTGAGAAACCACTTTAGATAAAAATTTATGGTGAGACTGCAGGGTTACTTTGTTTTTAGAAAATTGTATGTCCGGATGCTCCTCCATCAGAGCTTGCAGTTCACATGCTCCTAGCAGATGATGTTGCCACAAGGAAAGGAGCTTTCTGACCAAAAGGGAGAAAGAAAGAGGTCAGGGTGAAGAGGAAGAGATATGGGAGGCCAAACCAATAACCTGAGGACATCAGAGAATTGATATTGTCTCTGCCACATTGGAGCCATGAGAATGAGCTTGGCACGATCCAGTTTCAGCTTGAGAATAACCTCCAGGATAATTGGAAGTAAAAGCATACAGGAGTGCTGATTCCCAGCATCAGGTGAAAAGCATAAATCGGGGGCCTGGACTGAGACCCACGCCCTCAAGAGCAAAATAGATGGCATTTCTTGTCTGCCTTGAAGAACAGGTCAGAATTCCCAAACTGCAAAGAGGTACCGCAGGACACTGGGCTTTTTAGACCACTTGTAATTCAAGGAGAAATTTTCTGCTGAGGGGATCTGCCAGGTAATTCTGGATCCCAGGTAAATGACAGGCCACAGTGATTGGTTTTTTGTTGATGCAACACTGCCAGAGTCTGATCACCTTTTGACACAGCACATTGGAGTATGCATCCCCGTCTGTTCACTTAATACATCATGTCACGTATCAGGGGGTAGCCATGTTAGTCTGTATCCACAAAAACAACAAGGAGTCCGGTGGAACCTTAAAGACTAACAGATTTATTTGGGCAAAAGCTTATGCCCAAATAAATCTGTTAGTCTTTAAGGTTTCACCGGACTCCTTGTTGTTTTTATAATACATCATGGTGCTATTGTTAAGGATGCGCATGCTGAGTCCCTGATGTGTCTGACAAGCACTGTAGATGGCACAAAGTTCCAGGACACTGATTTGCAGAGAAGCTTCCTGTTCCGACCACAGGCCTAGAACTTTCTGTGCACTCAGGTGTGCTCCCCAGCCTATTAAGGAGGCATCAATTACAGTAGTCCTGGTCGACGGGGACCAGGCGAAGGGAACACCCTGGCATACGTTCCCTGAACAGTTGTCCACCATAAGGAGTCCGGATAGGCAGAGGAAGTCAGACCAGTTTGTCCAACAGATGATGGTTCAGATGATAGACCAACGTCAGCCACATTTGAAGAGGACAAAGGCGTAACCTGACATATTGGACTATCTGTGTGTATGCAGCCACATGGCCTAGCAACCTCAGGCATACTTGGGCTGTGGTTGAGGGTTGAGACTGTAGTTCCAGACATAGGTGGTGAATAATGCAAAATCAGTCGGTCGGCAGAAATGCTCTCAAACTCAGTCTAGCAGGGCTGCAACAAACTCCATATTTAGAGCTGGAACCAATGTTGACTTCCCATTGGTTAGGCAGAGACCTAGACTATCGAGTAAGCATAGCGTGAAGTGAACATGAGGACTTCTTCACTGGACTTGCCTGTCTGCACCAATCTTTCTGATACAGGAAGATATGAAATCCACTCTTCCTGAGGTATGCTGTCACCACAATCATGCAGTTGGTTAAAACCCAAGAAGTGGAAGATAGAGCAAAAGGGAACATGGTGTACTGATAGCGTCCCAACACGGGGGCGGCGTCGGTACCAAAGAGGAATGGGGAATTGGCACTGGTGGTATTGAGCGAGACACAATCCTACCCAGTACCAGAAGAGGTGCCAGCACTGAGGTCAAGGGCCATACTGAAGTCAACAACAGGATCTATTGTCAGGGCTATGACTGTATTAAAGGGCGCACGAGCATTGAGGGGGGGTCTTTGGGGCCAGGCCTGGCATCTGCCTCAATTCCACAGTCTGGGACATGGGCAGTGCAAGCTGCACTGCCAATAAACCAACAGTTCTGCAACCCAGCTAGAAGGTGCCATGGGCACCACTGAGAACGAAGCATTAAAAGCTACAGCACCAGAAAAATTCCTGAACTAGTGGAGAGTCGGGGACTGAGAGGCAAAGCGGGTCTGATGCTGCCTGATACGCTACCAGCATGGAGACAGTCTGCTCCAGGCCTGATGTTATTGGTACTGAACTCAGCGAATACCCCATGGCCAGAATCGGAGTCAATGGTACGGGCTCTTGCTGGTCTCAGTGTGGTACCAGGGAGCGGTTAGAACAGTGGTTCTCAAACTTTTGTATTGGTGACCCCTTTCATACAGCAAGCATATGAGTGGGACCCTCCCCCCCATAACTTAAAAATATATATATATATTTTTATATTTAACACTATTATAAATGCTGGAGGCAAAACGGGGCTTGGGGTGGCACTGATAGCTCACAACCCCCCAAGTAATAACCTTGCAACCCCCTGAGGGATCATGACCCCCAGTTTGAGAACCCCTGGGTTAGACAGACCTGCTCCATTCTGTGTGCCAGGAGTATAATGCCAGTTAGCACACTTCTTAAAAGATGAGGAAGTCACACTCCAGGGCTCAGGGAGAAACTCCTCTTCCTCTTGAGTGAAACACCAGAGTCCGAACATGGAGCACAGTTACTTGCTAGTTAAAGGTGACCACCAATCAGACAAGGGCTGAAGTGGGCCTCAAAGCCTGCTCCAGAAAATGTTTCTGCCATAAGTCTCTCGCCACCTGAATCCTTCTTTTGTTTAAAAAAAAAAGACCCAAAAAACCTTACAAATGGAGCATCATTCCATAATGTGTCCCTCACTGAGACACAACACTTTTTGTGTGAGGATGGCCCCTCACATGACAGATGGGGCTTGAACCCTGGTGAGGGCATCACACAGGGCAGCCTGCTATTTGAATAGTACATTGACACTAAACAAAATCTAAGCTACTGTTATCTAGATCAGGGGTTCTCAAACTTCATTGCACTGTGACCCCCTTCTGACAACAAAAATTACTTCACGACCCCAAGAGGGGGGACCGAAGCCTGAGCCCCATTGCCCTGGGCAGGGGGGCCAAAGCTGAAGCTCAAGGGCTTCAGCCCCAGGCAGTGGGGCTCATGCTTCAGCCCAGGGCCCCAGCAAGTCTAAGCCAGCCCTGGTGACCCCATTCAAAGGGGGTCACGACCCATAGTTTGAGAACCGCTGATCTAGAAGAAATAATGCTCGGAAAACTGAGACTAAAATGTGAGGTGAGAACAACACTCAGAGCTCCGATTCAAGCCATGGGCAGTGAGAAGGAACAGAGGAGGGTCGTGGAGGTGTTGCCTTTAAATACCCAGGGGATGAGTCCCGAGGCATGAGCACAGCCTTTATAGGTACTGCTAGGCAAAGTTCTCCGGTTTTGGTGCGCTGGGCACGTGCATGGAATACGCTGCATGTATTCAAAGAAGACCATACCTTTATAGCACAACCTTGTGGGAAATGTTGACACATTCGGAAACTTTGTATTTCTAATTCTACTTGTATATGTGCAATAGAATTGCGTACAAATACTGAACTCTTCTGAAACTGCTAATTCTTTCCTATAAAACAGACTTTAGGATTCATAAAATTGTTTCTACATGTGTATGTTAGTAGGAAACCATCCCTTTGAGGATAAATCTTCATCTGAGGAAACATGCCATACATAGTTTGCAAGATGGTCCATATTTTAGTGCAACTCTTTGTTTAAAGAGATATTGAATGTAGCTAAGTGCCATTACATAGAAACTTCTAAAACATACAATTCTTTTCATAGAATATCAATGTGTGCCTGGGTGGCTTATTCGTACCTGAGGCTTATATTACTGCTACAAGACAATATGTGGCTCAAGCAAACAGCTGGTCCCTGGAAGAACTTTGTCTAGAAGTCAATGTTACAACTACTCAGAATGCAGTCCTGGATGCTTGCAGTTTTGGAGTCACAGGTTAGCTGATGTGCTTTTTACAAGATGGAAGGGAAGGAAATAAGTGCTATTCGCCCTTAACACTGGGAATTTTTCTTCTATAAAAATGCTGGTACGGACCATATCAAATACATAACACCAAGGGGAGTTAACAAGCACAGTGAAAGTTTGATTGCAGTTGCACTAGAAGTAGCATTGGAAGTTAATTTCTATGGGGGATTCTGCATTATTTAAAAACATGTTAATGGAAAACTTTGCTATGCTAGTGCATAGTGGTTGAGAATCGTTATGAATGAACATTGTCAGTAGTAGTGCAATATGGATAAATGCAAATAACTAACATTAGTCTATATGTTAGAGGTAGCGCTCTGGTGGCTTTTTTTATTCCTTTAATAGCCTTCACTGTTGCCTTTTTCTGGAGTATTTTTTCATGTGTATAAATTAGGTCTCCCATTTTAACAGTAGGTCTAAATATCAATGACCACACTTTAGATGGGTGAATCTACCTCTGGACTTGAAAATGGAGTGGAAAAGGAAACTTCCTTTAAATGTACATACACTTCCCTTTCAGGAAAGACCTCAAATGTTCATACTTCTTAACTCTTAGGTTTGAAGCTTCAGGGAGCTACGTGCAGTAACAATAAACTGTCCCTGTCAAATGCTATATCAACGATATTGCCCATAACACAGCTTCGCTGGATCAAGCAGACAAATGCGGATAAAAAGGCTAATGTGGTAAGTAATGTGGAGATAAATGTTTTGTCATTCTGTGACTCCTTTCAGTAGTGACTCATCAGCTTTAAATTCTACTTTCTGGTGCCCTAGAATAAAAATGAGAAAATACCTGCTTCCATTTCATTAGTCTTACATTTTGCAGTACCACAGATGTTCCTTTCCAATGTGAGTTTTCAGCCTGGAGGTTACAATTCCTAGGAGTCTTGCAAACAGATCCAGCATTGCTACCACCCTCTTTCTTTGTGGCTAGCTGGGGGTATCAAGAAATTTAAACTCAGGTAGCATTGGGTCCTTAGAAGTCTGAATAACACCTCAGAAATGTATTATAAAAAGTACACTTTAGCCTGGCAGGTTGGGAGTTCTTTCTTAGGAGTACAGTTGATCTTGGTTGGGGGAGGATGGGCAAAGTTCAGTATGGAACGTCTCTTCATAATTTCCAGTGGTGGGGACCTTTGCTGTCTTCCCTTTGACTTTTATCTTGCATTCAGCTGTCTTATCCACATTTTAATAAATGCCTAACTCCTTTTCCAGGTTACCTTACCAGTTTATCTGAACTTCACCCGTGCTGATCTGATCTTCACTGTTGACTTTGAAATAGCCACCAAGGAAGATCCTCGCAGTTTCTATGAACGTGGTGTTGCAGTCCTCTGCACAGAGTAACAAAAT
>NW_020698013.1:0-2018 GCF_002925995.2 Terrapene triunguis | reverse complement strand
TTCATGTTTCAACCACCATTCTAGAGGATATGCTTCCATGCTGATGACGGGTTCTGTTCGATAACGATCCAAAGCAGTGTGGACTGACACATGTCCTGACACCCTTCGCTATGTCCATCTAGCCACCATAACCAGGGCATTGGCGTCATTGCACACTGAAGCACAGCGTAATCCCATTTCACAATCACCACAGCCGGGTACCTTCTTCTGTCTCCACACTTTGGTGTGAGGGGCCTCACCTGGCCAGAGGTCAAATGTCATCGAACCAGAGGGTTAGAAGGCACCGCAAGGGCATCGAGTCTAACCCCCTGCCAAGGTGCAGGATGCCTCTTATCAGCTGTCACAACATAGCTTCCGCCAGGCTGCTATAATCCTTCACCTTGAAAGGGGACTAATCGCAATTTGCTTGGCAGGATTCAGCAGGAGAAATGATCGGGTAGAAGCCAACCATAATATTGTACCAGGGAGCAAACAGTAATCCCTACTCTTCTTAGAACCATAAAATCAGAATGCAAAAGGCAAAACCCAGAAATCTTACAACCTACCCCCGCAAAATGCCGGTGTCCCTCTTATAAAGGCCACAGAAAGGGTGGCTTGTGCTTATACAGAGTCAGATGCTATGCTGGTAATTTAATTGCTAGATAATCCACCTCTGCAGTAAATTCATTCTTTGTTTACTCCGGAGTCCCTTTTCTTTTGCGATGTGTCATTGAGAGAGGTGGCTGTTTATTCTCGCCAGAGTCTCCCTGAGGGGCACTGGAAAACCAACCACCAGAATTACTTTTTTATAAACAGAAATGCAATTTTATGTCTTTCTGAATCTGTTTCATGCCATAAAGTCATTGCACTATCCATATTTCTAATATGATTATTTATGGTTTTTTTCAGTACCTATGAATGAGTTGACTTAAAGGTTATAGAGGAGGACACTATAGGGATGTTAAAGGATTGTGTGAAAGTTAATGTGGCATCTAAAAGAATCAGACAGTAGTTTTTATTGTCTAGCTATTGTACCAATACACACAAATAAATCCATTATCATAAAGGCTAAGATTATGTCACAGAGACGACGGAATCCGTGACTTCCAGAGACCTCCATGATACTTTCCGCTTCAGCCCAAGGGTGGGGGCCAGAGCTCTCAGGTACCGTGGGTAGCGAAGGGACCTCTCAGCTCCCAGCCGTGGGACCTCTGGCTCCTACTGTGAGCAGCAGGGACCCTCCACAGTTCTAAGCCACTGCATGTTGGGTTGGGACCCTGGTATTCCTAGCCACCGCAGGTGGCGGGGTACCCCGGATCTCCTAGCCTCTGTGGGAATCTGGAGGATCCCGGAGACACAGCAGCAGTGGGTGCTGGAACCCCCAGCCCTTAACCCACTTTTATTTTTAGTAAAAGTCAGGGACTGGTCACGGGCTTCCGTGAGTCTTTGTTCATTGCCCGTGACCTGTCCCTGACTTTTACTAAAATTAACTGTGACCAAACCTTTATTATCATTAGTCTATAATACCCTATCTCACATCATCTGAAAAAAACTGGTAGGGGGCACAAATATGCTTGTTCAGCCAGAGTCCTAAAATGCCCAGTTCTAGCTCTGCCCACAGGCTGAGTTGTAAAGTTGTTCCCTGTCACACCGTGTTACAAGACAAGGCTAGTACCACGTCTGGTTACCAGATGTTTGCATCCTTGGATCTAAGCATCAAAAATAAAAAGCTGGCTAATACTGTGATCAACTTTCACTGTCCTTATATGTGAGGATAATATTTCTCCAAAGGAATGACAAGGCTGTCTATTTCTATCTTTTCCAAGAGTGCGATACCATTGGAAATCTCAGTATATAATTGAAGTCACCCAGTGCCCCGTGTGTATTCCTTTGTCTTTCTTTGGAAACACATCTCTCTAATGGCTCAGAGTAACCCAATGGCAATGAATTCCTTCAGGTTTGTAAAACAAGGCACAGGGTAGGTTCTCTCTTTAACATGGCCTTCTTTATACACGAGGATAATAATGGTCCAAAGGAAT
>NW_020698012.1:2664-2917 GCF_002925995.2 Terrapene triunguis | reverse complement strand
CTTAGAAAAATCACCAGCCACTCTGTATCCAGTAAAAGCATCTGGACTCCTCTGGAGGATGCATGGTGTTCTTAAGACTCAGAAGACATGCTAATACTCTGACTTCTGTTTTAGCCGTAATTAGGTTTTATTAGATCATGGGGTTTCACAAGCAGGGCAATCATGGGTTTAACTGGAGGTATTACCCTGCAAGTGTGAGGACAGCACTTTATTCTGATGCTTAGCCATCCTCTGCTGGACAAACTGAAAGGAC
>NW_020698012.1:2109-2654 GCF_002925995.2 Terrapene triunguis | reverse complement strand
AGGCCTGTAAAATTTCAGTCCAGAAGCTTGAATGTTTTCAGAATGTTGAGTGAATGAAAAGAGGGCTAAAGGAAACATGTAGATAACCTTAAATACCACTGTTAGGAGAGCTCCAGCTATACAACCCACTGCTACTTTAAATGATGATGTGCAGTGTCTCTGGTAGGCAGATCATAGAGGGTCTGAAAAACTAATGCATTACAATGAGTGGTATCCAGCAAATTCAGTTAATCTAAGGGAAAATGCAGGTGTAGCTCAGGGACTACTGAGTGTCTAAATCTCTACAGTTTTGTTACTACAAGTAGTAAATTCTATACAGGATAACACTACCTAGGAGTTATCTTTCCCTTTTTTACAAGATTAGTTGGAGTTTGTCTAGAAAAGTGTAGATGCTCATGGGAATAAAATGAGTAAGATTAAAGGAAAATTACACGATTCAGCCTAATATGTCATTTTGCTGTCAAGGCTGTTACTGTTGAACATAGACACTTCCAAAAGCTTCCAGAAAGCTCAAAGCCAGATTGGTCAACAGGGCATTGAGCATG
>NW_020698012.1:0-2099 GCF_002925995.2 Terrapene triunguis | reverse complement strand
CAAATCAGTTTTGGTTTGAAACTAAACACTCTTTTTTGGATTTCTCTGATCTTCCACTGAAACAAAAAAATCAATATTTACTCAGCGGTATATAGGAGCCTTTCTGCCTTCTCTAGAAGCACTTTACTTGGAAGCCACAGTGGTGAAGTGACTAGAATGGTGTTTGACTACTTCAGAGGAATGTGGGTGGAATAACATCAAAGTTTTGTTTTAAATTTGCAGTGTCTCTATAATCCTTTCTCTCTTCTCCAGGCGCTGGGGATATGTGGCGTGCATACAGCGAAATGCGGGAGGCGAATTATAAAAATGCAGATAAATATTTCCATGCTCGTGGGAATTATGATGCTGCCCAAAGAGGGCCTGGCGGTAAATGGGCAGCAGAAGTTATTAGGTAATGGATTCTACTTGGATTATGAGATACAAGTCGGTAAAGAGCTATGCAATCAAATTACTATGAAGTACATTGTAATTCATAACTAGTTATTGTCCTGTTTGAAGTGAGGACATTTTTATTTAACCTCTGAACTGGCTAAGTGTGAAGACCATGCCCATTCTTGAGTTGTAAAGGTGATTTCTGAGCTGACCTATTTGGATATGTTCTGATATCAGATCCCATTACTATGGGCAGGGAGGCCGATGTTTTCACCAGAGGGCTTTTAAAATTTAAATAATTGCAGGACCTCACTTTAATCTAGAACCAGTACATATTGCCCTTGGTACTTCATCCAAGAAAACTATGATCATAGGTTCACTTGTAGTCCTCTAACAAGGACTATTTTAAAATATTGCTGTTGAACGTGATGACTATGATACAAAGGAGTTTGAGGAGTGGGTAGAACTTAGTGAAGGCAAGTAATGGGAAAGCTTTTTAATTCACAACTGATGCACTTCTGGGATGACCTCTGCTATTCACAGACAGGCTAAGGTTTGTGTCTGTGTTTGTGTGTGACAAGGTAGGCGAGCTAATATCTTTTATTGGAACAACTTCTGTTGGTGAGGTATTTGTGCGGGTCCTCAGTTTTATGGAAAAGTAGTGATTAAACTGTGGGGGATAAGTGAAAAGTAAATAATTTAGTTATTGAGATTTAATAATAAACTAAGATAATCTTTGTTTCCTTTTTCCAGTGATGCTAGGGAAGGTTGGCAGGGTGGCATTAGTGGCAGAGGAGCAGAAGACACACGTCAAGACCAGGAGGCAAATAAATGGGGCAGAAGTGGAGGAGACCCAAACCGCTACAGACCAGAGGGCCTTCCCTCAAAATACTAATGCAGCCTGTAATACTTTACAATGGTTCCATTTTTCTACCAGTTGTGCAAAACCACAATAAATAAAATCTTAAATTTCGGAAGCTCTCAGTGAATGAACAAATATCCTCAGCTACATTAGAAAGGATAAAAAGCAATATACACACAAATCTTCATGACTTGGGGCCAAAGGTAACCCTTAACTGCCCGGGATTTGGAAGATTCTTCCAGATTATTTAATGATTGTCCTTTACTGGATTTGTTGCATATTCCTGTGAAGCAGCGGGCACTGGCCACTGTCAGAGACAGGCTACTGGACTATTGTGATCCATTATGATAATTCTCCTTGTTATTGTTATAACCATTTTACAGACAAGGATGTTAATTGACTTGCCTAACTTCATAGGGG
Organism: Terrapene triunguis; assembly: GCF_002925995.2. Classification (NCBI taxonomy): domain Eukaryota; kingdom Metazoa; phylum Chordata; order Testudines; family Emydidae; genus Terrapene; species Terrapene triunguis. Next base: position 445 of record NW_020698012.1, on the reverse strand, counting down.
AGTCTATAGCAGAACTAGGAATGGAGTCCAGTCCTCTAACCATAAGACCATCCTACCTGGCTAATTAGTTTGGGGCGTAAAAACCACCATACAAAGTTTTAGGTATCATGGCAAAAATAGAAATGTTTGGGGCAGGTCAGGAGGAAAGTTAACATTTTAAATGAAAGGATGAAAACACATTTTCCATGGTGCTGGGAGTCTAGGTCCACTTTAATGAGCAGTAAACGGTGCTTATGTTTTAAAAGTATATATTGTTGCCAGGTGGGTAGAACCTCGGTTCCGTCTGAGGTCCGGCTAGAAAGGCTGGATCAGAGTCATCACTGGATGAAATTTCCCATTGTTGCCGAAGAGCAGGTGTGAGTGGAAACAGCATCAGAAAGGGGTGGCAAAACTAAGTTCAGGACTAGTTAATGTACATTGATAAAAACTTGGAAAGATTATAGGG
>NW_020698011.1:0-11883 GCF_002925995.2 Terrapene triunguis | reverse complement strand
GAGCTGAGGAGCGGGGCAGGACACCGGACTTTGTCTAGCTGGCAAACATGGTAAGCCGTAGACTTGGGGCTGCTTAAAACTTTAAGAGTGGCACTGGCCTCCTTTCACATAGAAAGCAATGCGAGTGTCTGCTGGCAGCAATCCTGCAAGCATGAACTCTGCCCCTGTCCCAGCCCCTCGCGGCTGTAAACCGCGTGGCTGTAAACCGGCGGTTGCAGTTCTGTAAAGGAACGGGCAAGCAGTCCCAATACTAACTTTCCCCTACCTAATTCAAAGCAGGGCGTCATGCCAGACATCACCCTCCTGAGGGTCTCGGAGAGCCAGAAGGAGAAGATGCTTCGGGATAGCCTGCAGAAACCGGGGCCATTTGCTGCTATGCTGTGCAAGGCCATGATCCCCGAATACCTGCTGGCGTTGTGGCAGGGAAACGTGTCATACCACGGGGGGCCTAATAAGCTGTCCCTGCCAAAGAACCTGATAATTAGGCTGGAAAGACACCTGCAGGAGGCCTACGAGGAGTTCTCCCCGGGGGATCTCGCCTCTATCCCCGGACACATCAACCAGTTTTTGGGTTAGGTGCCCTTGGAGGGACAAAAGAGTGGAGCGTCTTGGGCAGTGTAATCATGAAGCGGACATTGTTGAATTTTCTTAAAATGGGTCGGACTATACATTGAAGCGGCCAAAGACACAGTAATCATGATACCCTTTGTTCAGATTCCCCTTTTTGTTGCACTTTCCTGTTTACATGTTTAGAAGCACTTTACCCATTGTTAATATTTCAAATCTTCCTGTTCTGTTATAAATAAAAGTTTACATACTTGAAAGCACTTTAGCTATTGTTAATATTTAAAATATGCAAGTTCTGTTATAAATAAATGTTAAGATATTTAAAACACTTACTGCTTGATCCTTCCTCTGAATCTGTGTCTGGGGTAACGGCGGGGGACGGTTGGTAGGGGATCTCTGTGAGGGTGATGAAGAGCTCCTGGCTGTCGGGGAAATCAGCGGTGCCAGCGCTGTCGACTGCCTCGTCCTCCTCATCTCCTTCTTCATCTTCCCCGTCCGCTAACATGTCGGAGGAACCGGCCGCGGACAATATCCCATCCTCAGAGTCCACGGTCAGTGGTGGGGTAGTGGTGGCGGCCGCACCTAGGATGGAATGCAGTGCCTCGTAGAAACGGGATGTGTGGGGCTGGGATCCGGAGCGTCCGTTTGCCTCTTTGGTTTTTTGGTAGCCTTGTCTCAGCTCCTTGATTTTCACGCGGCACTGCGTTGCATCTCGGCTGTATCCTCTCTCTGCCATGGCTTTAGAGATCTTCTCGTAGATCTTTGCATTCCGTCTTTTGGAGCGCAGCTCGGCAAGCACGGACTCATCTCCCCACACAGCGATGAGATCCAAGACTTCCCGATCAGTCCATGCTGGGGCCCTCTTTCTAGTCTGGGATTGCACGGCCATCTCTGCTGGAGAGCTCTGCATCTTTGCCACTGCTGCTGAGCTCGCCACGGTGTCCAAACAGGAAATGAGATTCAAACTGCCCAGACAGGAAAAGGAATTCAAATTTTCCCGGGGTGTGGCTGGTCAGAGCATCCGAGCTCGGACTGCTGTCCAGAGCGTCAGAGTGGTGCACTGTGGGATAGCTCCCGGAGCTATTAGCGTCAATTTCCATCCACACCTAGCCTAATTCGATTTGGCCATTTCGAATTTAGCGCTACTCCTCTCGTTGGGGAGGATTACAGAAATCGATTTAAAGAGAGCTCTATGTCGAACTAAATGGCCTCGTGGTGTGGACGGGTGCAGGGTTAAGTCGATGTAACGGCGCTAAAGTCGACATAAACGCCTAGTGTAGATCAGGCCTCAGAGAGCTGGTAGGTAAGGTCTTGTAGGAAGAAAATCTAAGGTATAAAGGAGTTCAGGAGAGATGGCAGTTTCTCAGAGACAATATTAAAGGCACAATAGCAAACTATCCTGATGTGAAGGAAAGATAGGAAGAAAGAAGCCAATATGGCTCCATCAGGAGTTCTTTAATGACCTGAAAATCAAAAAGGAATCCTACAAAAGTAGAAACATGTCAACTTGCTAAGCATGAATACCAAAGAATAACAGAAGCATGTAGGGAAAGAATCAGAAAGGCTAAGGCAAAAAATGAGTTATACCTAACAAAAGATATCCAAGGCAATAAGAAAAGGCTTTATAAATACATTAGGAGCAAGAGAGAGATGAGAGAATGTGTAGGCCCTCCCTGCTTGGTGGGGAAGGAGAGCTAATAAGAGATGACATCAAAAGGGCTGAGATATTCAATGCATATTTTGCTTTAGTGTTCACTTAAAGGTAAATTTTGATCATATACTTAACACAATTAATATTAACAGCAAGGAGGAAGGAACACAAGTTAAAATAGAGAAAGGAACAGGTTAAAGAATATTTAGATAGGTTAGATGTAGTCAAGTTGGCAGGGTCTGATGAAATTCACGTTGGGGTACTTAAGGAACTAGCTGAAGCAATCTTGGAACCGTTAGCAATTATCTTTGAGAACTCATGGGGGGACTGGAGAAGGTAAATTCAGTAACTGTCTTTAAAATGGAGAGCAAAGAGGACTTTGGAAATTATAGACCAATCAGCCTGACTTTGACACCCAGCAAGATATGGAACAAATTATTAAACGATCAGTTTGTAAGCACCTAAAGAATAATAGGGTAATAAGTAATAGCCAGCATGGATTTGTCAAGAACAAATTATTCCAGACCAACCTAATTTTCTTCTTTGACAGGGTTACTGGACTAGTGGAGAGGGAGGGGGGAAGCTGTTGACTTGAGAGACCTTGATTTTTAGTAAGGCTTGCCAGTCTCGTACGGAAACTAGGGAAATATGGTCTAGATGAAGTTACTATAGGGTGGATGTGTCGTTGGTTGAAAGACCATACTTAGAGTAGTTATCAGTGGTTTGCTGTCAAACTGGGAGGATGTATCTAGTGGGGTGACTCAAGGGTCTGTCCTGGGTCCAGTTTCTCCCCCTCCCCCCCTCCCAACGCTTTTAGCAATAATTTGGATAATGGAATGGAGAGTATGCTTATAAAGTTTGTGGATGACTCCAAGCTGGGAGGGGGTGCTGGTATTTGGAGGAAAAGTTAGATTTCAAAATAACCTCGACAAATAGAAGAATTAGGCTTAAATCAATAAGGTGATATTCAATAAATACAGTAGAAAGGAAAAATCAAATGCACAAATACAAAAATGGGAAACAACTGATTAGGCAGTAGTACTGCTGAAAGGGATCTGGGCGTTATAATGGATGACAAATTAAATATGAGCCAACAGTTTGTTGCAGTTGTAAAAAAAGACTAATAATTCTGGGGCATATTAAAAGGAGAGTCATATGTAAGACAAAGGAGGTAATTGTCCCACTCTTTTCTGCACTGGCGCAGCCTCAGCTGAAGTACTGTGTCCGGTTTTGGATGCAACGTTTTAGGAAAGATGTGGATAAATTGGAGAGAGTCCAGAGGAAAGCAACAAAAATGATAGGTCAGGTTTTCTAAGCCTTTTTATATTGAAAGGCTAAACAACTGGGTATGTCTAGTTTTGAAAGAAAACAGTAGGTCCCCACTCAATTAATCTTCAAATTTGTTAAGGGCTGTTAAAAAGAGGATGGTGATCAGTTGTTCTTCATCTCCACTGAAGAAATAATAGGCTTAATCTGCAGCAAGGGAGATTTAGGTTAGTAGGTAAACATTTCTAACGATGAGGACAGTTAAGTAATGAAGTAGGCTTTCAAGGGAGGTTGTGGAATCCATATCACTGGAGGTTTCTGGGAACAGGTTGGACAAATATCTGTCAGGGATTGTCTGGGCATACTTGGTCCTTCCTCAGCATAGGAAGCTGAACTACATGACTTCTCAAAGACGTTTCCACCCTACGTTTCTTTGATTCTGTCTACCAACTCTAGAAGCATATGTTGTATCTTACTAGAGAGCTGGAACCTCCTCTTTTAATTTAATGATTTCTAGGCTCCATCATGAGGACTAGCTGTTGCTGGTACAAGACTGAATATTGATGGTCCTGGGCCTTGTGCCAAGGTAACTTTTCAGGAAGATTCCATGTTTGGGGTGAAAGACAGGAGAATAGGAAAAGTCTTTTTCTCAGTTTTTGTTTTGTTTTAATGTTGGCTGTTTGAAGGAACTCAGTTTTGGAGCAAGTCCTGTTTGGAGGAAATTTTCACTAGTTTTTGAAGATTTTCTTTTTTCCTCATGTATATATTAGGATTTTCTAAAAGACATCTTTTCTAAGTCTATGAGTTACAATGTATAGGATGTTCCTACTCAGTAGATGCTGTTTTTTTTTTTTTCCTGTTCAGTCTTCAGTAACTTTGATCACTTAGGGTGCTGTGAAACACATTGGCTTAATCTAAATCAACAACTACATTGAGTCTGTCAAGTCCTTTTCCTTTGGCCTTCCCAGGATGTCCTGTCTTTCTTGTCTCTCTTAGGTTGCAAGTCCCTCAGGACAAGGACCACCTTCATTTTGTCTTCTACGGTGCTGGTGTTTAGTGATCTATTTAACAATTCTCAGAAGATTAGGGAAAAGACCCAGAAGGCCCTAAAAGAATGAAACCGTGGGCTGGTCCACACTAACTCCCCACTTCGAACTAAGATACGCAACTTCAGCTATGTTATTCATGTAGCTGAAGTCGAACTATCTTAGTTCAAACTTACCGTGGGTCCACACGCAGCAGGCAGGCTCCCCCGTCAACTCCGCGTACTCCTCTCGCGGAGCAGGAGTACCGGCGTCGATGGCGAGCACTTCCGGGATCGATTTATCGCGTCTAGACAAAACGTGATAAATCGATCCCAGAAGATCGATTGCTTACCACCGGACCCGGAGGTAAGTATAGACGTACCCCGTGGCTTAAAAAAGTGTGCACATAGCTGGGAGCAAAATATACTGAAGTTTTAGTCCGACCTCTGCCGTTGGCTGCCCTTTATGTATTTCTAGAATAGTATCACTTTTGATGTCTAAGTGCTATACTCAGCAATATAGAGTCACACAACACTGTCCATAAATGGCATCCTAGGGTGTTTTGCTTTGTTTCTACCTGATTTTCCAAAGCTTTCTTTACCATGTCTTTTGATTTTTGGGATTATTTTACTTTTGTAAGTGTAAGTAATTCCTTGTCTTCACTTATGGCAGGTAGAATGTGGCAAAGAGGTGGATTTTGTAACATACTCTCTAAAATAATCTTTGGTACAGTTTTAACTTGGTAGGTTGTTTCATAGTTAGGTACCCTTGACTGAGAGTGCCTTATTTTCAGTTCTCTCAAACTTTAGTCTAGGCTTTGTTAGATGCATTGTCCCAGAAGAGTGCAGCTGTCTTGGGAGGGTAATGGATGGAGAGTCATTCTTTAATGTAGCCCAGTCCTGACCCATTGTGGCCCTTAAAGATTAAGAGGGTAAAGCCTTAAACTGGCACCAGAAGCAAACTGAAAGCCAGTGGAGAGTGCAGTATATATTTTCCCAACAATTTGTCCTGGTGTGTTGTTGTGTTGTCCATCTTCAGCTTTAGACACAATGTATTATAATCCAGTCTGGGAGATTCACAATGCATCAACTTCTATGGCCAGATCCTCATCCAAGAGAAAGGAGTGTGTTTTCTTAAAAAGCTGCAGAGGGAAGATATAGTATTAATAATTTGCTCTAACATAGTGAGTTACTAACACTTAGCTATGCCTTTCGGCTCCTATTCCCTATGATATGGGTAAATATCAGTATCCCCAGTTTACAGATTGAGAACCCTTATGGTTGGAGAAGGTAAATGACATGCCCATTGTCACACACAGTCTGTGCTGGAACTCCGATACTGTCTTCCAGCATAATGCCTATTCCCGTAGGTCAGAGTGCTGCCCACACTGACTCTAACTTGGAGCATAGAGTTCACAGGAGTACTGTTGGACTCCAGGTCTGTAGGAGAAATTCCAAACAATAACCGGTCTCCTCAATAAACTTTAAGCCCATAGAACATAAGTAAACACTCGGACACCTGGCCCCACTCATCCATCCCACTCTCTCCATTTTCCCTCTCTACGAAATGGCACTTCACATTCACTTACCTACCCCAGTTTCCTCTTGCTTAGTGCAAAGCTGATGCTCTATTTTGTCATTCTCATTTTTTAGTTTGAGGGAGCAAGAATGCAGATAACATAAACTTCCTTTTTAAAATGTATTACAAAGAAAAAAGTTAAAATTGAAGTGAAAACTAGAAAAATCTTTAGTTCTTAAATTTTCTTTTTACTGGGAAGAAGTCCACTTGTTTTCCGTTAAATCTTTTCCCCTGGGAGCCTTTCTTACCATCCCAGTCTTTGTGATCAGTTTCTTGTAGATAAAAATTGGATTATTCTCCTTAATGTTTAAAATTCAACCCAAATTAATCCTGCTCTTAATCTCAGAAATGTACACAGACATAGGAGGAATAGATATAAAAATGAACACAACGGGGGAATAGCAAAGTGAGGAAAATAGGAGTCTGTTTATTGGCAAGCTTTGAACTTACCTAATGTGGGGTTCATGGCTTTGCAGCTGACTTCACAACATTCACAGCTTTGGTCCTTTGGCTGAAACAGTTATCACCTTCATCAATTCATAGACAATCTGCCCAGGTTGCATTAGGAGAAGTTGAAATCCATAATGGCAGAGGTTCAACTGACTGCCTGTACCTTGGACTTGTGGGTCCTGGAGATTGAAAGCAAGTTTCAATCCCTTCCCAGGGTTCACCCCAGCCCCATTCCTTTTCAGGGACCTGTCTCTCATAAGAGACTGTTAGAACAAGAAGCAGACTCCCTTCAGTACTGGGATCAGTGGAGATCATGCCCTTAGTGTTCTGAGCGGGGGGGGGTTATTCCTCTTATTTTCTGATTCCAAGGAACAAAGGGGGTTGGCTCTGCATCTTGGACCTTAAACATGTCAACACCATCTGCTGTTTCAAATTCAGGATGGTGACTCTAGCCTCCATAATCCATTCTTTAGATCTTTAGGACTGATTCATGGGCTCAGCCTGCAAGATGCCTACTTGCATATATCAATCCACCCAGCTCACAGAAAGTACCTCAGATTTCTAGTAGGAACATCCCAGTACTAGTTCAGGGTTGGATCTTGTCCTTTGGTCTTTCTATGACACCGAGGGTTTTCATTAAGTGTCTGGCTGGTAATGATCTGGCAGTTCATCCAAGGAGACAAGAAATCCAGGTCTACGCATACCTTGACAACTGGTTGTTTTGAGGCAGATGACCACAACAAGTGACCAGCTTGTTTTCATGTAATTGTAAAGCTTTGCTTTGCTAGGTCTCAAAGTCAATAGACAGGAATCCACATTGACTCTGACTTGGAGCATACAGTTCACAGGAGCACTATTGGATTCCAGATCTGCAGTTTCCTCTCTCAGGAAACCGAAAGGATTCCACTTCAGGCTTTCTTATCTCAATACTACCCCTCCTTGGGGCTAGTTTATTACAACAGCATAATCCAAATAGCCCATAAGAAAAGTCCAAAACATGTAGTCCATTTCTAAGGTCCTTCATTTTCAGTTTTTACTGAAAAAATCCTGGGTTTTACAAAAGCCATTATTTATTTTTTTAGTGATTTTTTTTTTCCCCTGAATTTTGGAAATTCTGAAATACTGATGTTTTAAGAAAATCTAATGCATTACATTAAGCAAATGTGTTTGTTAATAATAAGTTAATCTAAGTATAAATGCAAGGCTGTGTTAAAGTAAGGCAATATCATGGAAGACACACATTCATGTGTGCAGATATGTATATACTGTTAATATACAGTTCACGAAGTAAACCACAGCCTTAAACTGCTTTTATTTTCAATACTCTTACTTTTCATTGTTGCTTTTTTCTTGCCCTCGCAGCCCCCAGTATTAACCCTAACGTTTACCCAGAAAAAGTTGAAGTTTTAAGCAAAATAAAAACTGAAAATGAAGGGCCTTATTCATTTTTCACCCTAATGCAAGCAGTCATTAAAACTCAAGACATCTCATCTCTTGATTCTCTACATACCACATGCCAGTGCCTTCAACCATGCCTGGACTCTCAGTCCTCTCCTGTCTTTGTACCAGGACTGCCACACCACTCTTTCCATTGGGAGCCCCCACAGCCTCTCTCCTGGGAGCATCTTTGCCATGCCATGCCTAGTATCTTCCTCCACACCTAGGCTCCTTGTCTGTCCTCTTCTATTGGTCTTCCAGGACAGCCATTCCAGTTAGAATGCAACACCGCTCTTCCCACCAGGAAGCCCCACAGGCTCCTTACTGGGAGAGCATCCCTCCCTCCCCCTAACCCATTCATGGTTCATCTGGGTTCAGCTCTCTGGCCCTGGAGCTGACAGCAAGTAAGCTCCTCCTCTGTTCCCCTGCCTTCAGCGCTCTTCGGCCCTTGGCTCCAACTCTCTGGCTTAGAGCCATCAGGCAACTCACTCTGCTGCTGCTTCTCCCTTCAGCTCTCCAGATTGGAGATGCCAGCCAGCAAACTGTTCTTGCTGCTCTCTTTGCCTTCTGTCTTCCCCCAGCAAACACTTTCTGCTTCCTCCTGGGACTTTCTCTAGTCCCCCTTGTCTCTGATAGCTCTCACCTGCCCTTCCTGAATGAGCCAGTCTGTTCTGACTCAGTGGAACTCTGTCTCACTAAGTCTCTGTTATCCTTTGTAGCTGCCTAGATGCTGCCTCATCCTCTTAAGTGGCCAAACGAAAGCACCTGCTCTGGCACAAAGGAGGTGGATGTATTTCATTTTTTGGGGCCAGCTACTCTGTGACAGCATTCCTGCCTCTTCTTTAGGAATCCCCAGAACAAGTGCGGACAGACAATTCCACAGCTGAACATTATGTCAACAGGCAAGGGGGAGCATGATCATCCCCACTCTGTCACGAAGCTATATGTCTATGGAATTGGTGCATTCTGAACCAAATCACACTGGAGACTCTGCACCTTCCTGGCCTTCAGAGCACCATAGAAGATCAGGTCAACAACCACAAGTGGTCTCTCAAAACTCAGTGCAATAAAGCATCTTTTTGCAAATCGGGATTCCCAAAAGTAGACCGATTGGCAACAGACTAGAATAAGCAGTAGCAGACATTCTATTCCAGTGGGGCTTCAAGTCCAGGCTCCCTGAGAGACTCCTTCCTCATCCCTTGGACACCAGAGTTGGTATATGCCTCCTTGCCAATCCCCATGATACTGGGGGTCCTGAGGAAACTGAGACCGGATGCAAGATCCACAGTTATTGTAGTGTAACTAGCTGTTCTTTCTTCGAGTGATGGTCTACAGATTCCATTCTTTGTGGCTACCAGGCACATTGTCTGATTGCTTTGAAGTGGGTAATAGGGTCCTACCTAAACAATGACTGCCAGACCGCCCTACCAGAACTGGCATCCAACATGGAAGCCTCTGCTAAGAAATAGTGTTGTGTAAGTGTGTGGCTCAAGTTCCACATAGCTGCTCTACAAAGTTCAGCTATGACTGTTCCTCACACAGCCCTGTTAATACTATATTATGATCCCAAGAATGAGGGGACTCCTGTACTGGGAGAAAAACCATGCATGAGGCCTTTGAGTCTTGCCACTGCAGAGTGGGAAAACAGTGTGACCCTAGTGGGGGGGGGGAGAAGAAGGGAAGTGTGTGATGTGATATGAAGATATTACTTGCAAACAGAGCCTTATGGAACTGATAATATCCGGATTATTTCAGGACTAGCAAATAGTCCAGTGGCAGTATCGCTGAGTTTGATGAAGTCAAGAGAGATGGTGAAATGTCCAAAGAGAAAACTTCTTCCATTTAGCTTTATATGTCAATCTGATTGAAGGTTTTCTCCTTCGAAGAACAATGTTCTGAACCTCAACTGAATAGCTTCAGTCATCCAGTTAGTATACAGATCTGTCAGGTGTAACAGTGCTAGATCTGGGTGTAGGATCAAACTGTTGTTTTGGGAGATTGTGTCAGGCAGGAATGGGTAGTAAAGTGATCAGAGGCTGTATTGAGAGGTTCACCAGATCCATATACCAGAACTGCATGACCCATGCTGAGGGTATTGTAATCATGCTTCTCTGAGATGTGTTGTCCACATGGATTGTATAATCTGTCCTCCTTCCCTGCTACTATGGAGTTCTACTCCTATGGGATTTTGTATTGGTGATGGAAATGAGGGGCGCAGGTACAGCTCCAGTGGGCAGTGCTGGCCAAAAGAATCTGATCTCACACTTGTGGCACTCACAAGAGTCTAATCTCTGTGGACAACACATCTTGAAAAACCTCCATTATTGTGGGGTAAGTAACCATTCTTTCCTTCCTGGCTGGGAGGTCGGATTCTTCCCTAATACCCAACACATCTATTTGGGCTGGAGGCTGGCAACAGGATTTTCCCCAGAGTGCCCACACTTTTCAGCCTACAAATTATATAAACAAAGAAACTGAATATACCTTTATTTGTCCTGTCTCTTTATGCTCCCACATACTTTGGTCACAGGGAGGGCAGCAAATTGATACAGTATGTATTAAAAAACAAAGTAGCAGAAGCAGCCATTTCATATAAAACTAGTTAATCAATTCTGGCTCCAAGTCCTTGTTTGAGCTCATCCTTGCTTTGATAGCTTTATTTAGTCACCATCCCTAAAATAGATGAGATGTAACAGTCAGTGATTAATTAAACACTTTTAGTGTTTTTAACTGGACAGTAAAATCAAGCTATCTTTTTTTCCCTCGTTGACATTTAAAGAAAAAAATAGTGTCATGTTTGTTCCCTCTGAGGCTTTTCTGGTGACTATTCATTTAAGAAATTTGTTTTTGATTTGACTCCTCACATGCATTAATGTAATGTAATGTGCTAGGAATAGTTTATGTACAAAGAAGTTAAGAGGTGGTACTTACTGGTAGACCTTCAAATCTTTTGATGGTTTTATAAGCTCACAAAGTGTTGTGGTGTTGGTTTTTTTTGTTGTTTAAAAAAAAAAAAAAAAAAACAGCCCACCACCACAGTCTGAACTTGTCCTTAACCCATTTCAAAGTTTCAATTTTTCTTGGGTGGCAAGACCACCTTGCAGTTAATAAAATGTCATTTCATTAATCTATCACATTATTTATATAATCCCATCTGAGCATCTCAGTCTTTTATGTATTTTATTTTCACATCTACCTGGCATGGTAGAGAGGTGCTATTATCCCTATTTTACAGATGGGCAACTGAGGCAGTGAGACACTTAGTGATTTGGTTATGCAGGAAGTTTGTGGTGGAGCAGAGAGTTGAACCCATGGCTCCTTAGTTCCAGGCTAGTGCACTAAACATTGGACCATCCTTCTCTTTTGCCTCAAAATATCTGAGAGAGCAAATATTTCATGCACAGTATGCAGAAGAATTGTGTTTTAAAAAAAAAAAAAACCTCAAGGAGAGTGTTTTTTCGAGATGCTGAGATGTAAGATTTTCATATTTAAATATTGCATGCAGTTATAATGCATTTCTTTCTGCCTTTTGGATTTGAGAAGCAAAAGGCTTTTACATATTGCAAAGCCATAAAACACTATATGATTAGACATCTGGTTCCTTGTTTTTCTTACATTGCATAGAAATTCATTAGCGAAAGATCTTTACCCAAATATTGCTAACTAGTATTAAAGCTAGTGATGAAGACTGTCTTGCTATAGCTTACTTAGTATGTTGGATAAAACAATATTAATACACCGGCTTGTGTATGTCTGTCCTTCGTTTTAACATATGAACTCTGGGTTTTTTTACAGAGCTTTCTGGGGTGCTGCATCAGTGCCACGTTCTGGCATCAGAAATGGTCCATTTCATTCATCAAATGCAGTATTACATTACATTTGAGGTACACTTTATCCATCTAATTTGTT
>NW_020698010.1:0-8357 GCF_002925995.2 Terrapene triunguis | reverse complement strand
TGAAACACAGATGAACCCTGGACTCACAGAATCAGTGCGATCAGTCCAGGGGAGGGGTTGTCTCAGAACTGTCTTGTTTTACAGATCTGTGTCTGTCAAGGGCTTACAACATAAAGTTTCCCTTTGCTACACCCGTGTTCCTTGCCTTCCTGCCCTGTTCTTCTTAAAGGGGTTCAGCTAAAAGCCAAAAGGGACCACAGGCTAGGGGAAGCTCTGGTGGAGTGTGTGAGTGACTGGGGGCTTGGGAGAACTCAGATACTGGTTTTAAACTCTAAGGCAACAGGACAATGGCCTCCCACAGTTAATGGAAGGGGACCAGAGTGTTCCCTAGAGCCCCAGAGCTAGAAACACTGATGAGACTCTACCCAGATGCAATTGCCTTGGAAGTACGTGGCTCCCATTGATTGGGCCCTGTTGCAAGAGACAGATGACTGGACAGCTGGATAAGGGCCAGGTTCTCACACCTTCCTTATCTGCCTTTTGTATTGTTTTATTTGATCAGTTGGTCAATTTGGTTTAGTTCTTTTATTCTTTTGGGGGAGGGGAGGGAAATGATTGTTACATGGGGGTGTCATATTTGGTCTTGTCTTTAGGAAGCCAACGTGTCAACTCTTTGATGTGTTTTTTTCTGAGCGAACTGCAGGTTTGCTTTCCACAATGACCAAGGGTTAGAAAGGAGCCTCTGCAGGTTTCTGGATGGCTGAGTTCCAGCTGAAAGGAGTTTTTGGATGGTGCTGGGATTATATTGTATTAGTAATGACGTGTTAGGGGCCTTGCGCCTTGTATAAGTGCCTTTGATTATTTTAAATCTAAAATAAAACTCCAGCCACACTCTAATGTATTCCTTTAGATGGACTAAATGGGCTGAAGGTGTTAACATAACCCAGTCACTGTCCAACGTTCAACAGTGTTAAACAAGTTCCGGATCTTGGTGTCCAGAGACCACAGCCTGCTTCTCGCCAGGGCAAACACACCATTAAAAATCCCGGTTAACCTTTTATTAACAATCCAGACAGGAAAGGAAACCACTCACAGTATTTGAAATGTAAAGTATTAAGTCAGGCTTTCATTTTAACGACACCCCTTGTTCCCTTTCCCTTTAGCTGGAGGCAGTTTTTAGAAGGAAACCCCCAGCGGTTTGGCAGTCTCTCGGAGGTATCAGGGACGGTAATAACCATCCTTTTGGGGAGAAGAAAAGAAGTTAGTGGAGTTGGGCTGGAGCTCTCATTGTTGCTGTTGTTTTTACTGTCCAGTCCTAGAAGCAAAATCCGCCTTGTTTGTCAGTCCCTTCAATGGTATCAAAAATGGAAATATCTGTGATCCCAGGTGGTGGTTGGGATTCAGCTGGAGCCGGTAGGGGTGGTGATGTCCTCTGGGCCCTTCTTTGTTGCCCAGAATCAGGTTGACGAAGGCCTGGTGTCCCAGGAGACAGTAGGCGTGGCAGCCATGATGGTGACGCTCAATTCGGAAGCCTCCATCTGTTCTTCTTTTTGTTCTTTCTGTACTTTCCTCACAACATTCTTTCTTTCCTTTAGGACCCAGAAAGGGAGTGATGGGTAGAATAGTGTGATGCAGTGGGGATTTTCCCTTGTTATGTTGTATGTGAGTCTTGCTGTTTTGCATGAATGTTGTGTGTGCCTCAGTTTCCCTGTGCATTGCACCAATGTCTAGGTGGTGGCAATAGGGGTGTTTGACTTTTGCGGGGTTGCTCCAGCTGCCTGCATGGATGCTATGGCCGCTTCTAACCTGAGACCCAGGAGGGGGATGCGACCAGGTGACTCTTGGCTCAGGAAGCGAGACAAAGGCCGGAGGAGGAGCAACGGGCAGGGCAGGGGCCAGGCGGCTGGAAGCGAGTCAGTCTCGGCTGGCTTGGGGTGCAGGGGGAGGACGAGAGCCCTGGCTCTGGGCTCCCCTCCCCCCAAGATGGACTCAGCTGAAAGTGTCTGATTTCTGTGCTAAGAAGTTTTGTCCTATGCTGTGTTCCTGTCGACTGATACATCTTCTGTTTTACCGGCTGGCTGAGAGTCACGTCTGACTGTGGAGTTGGGGTGTAGGGCCCTCTGGCTTCCCCAGGAGCCCTGCCCGGGCAGACTCGCTGTGGGAAGTGCATGGTGTAGAAGGGGATGCTAAATGCTCCAAGGTCAGACCCAGGAAGTTCGAAGCTGTGGAAGCTTCTTGCCCAGGAGACAGTATGCTCCGAGAGAGGAGACTCCCCCCGAGTCCTGGCTGGCTTTGTAGGGAGTAGTTTCAGAGCATTGCCCCGATGACTCCGTGACAAATAGTCCATCCCCTCATTATTTTCTCCTCCACTTAGGCTTAATATCTGACATACCAATTTTGGCTCATTAAGGTTTCTTTTCAAAGAGAATTGGAGTTCATCCTTTTATACAATGTTTTTCTATTTCTATCTTCAGAGGTAAAACTTCAATTCTCTTTGGCTGTTATTTCTCCAAATCCCGACAGAAAAGTGTGTCTGTAAGCAGAGATGCTCAATCTTTGTTATGATGTACAAATTAAGGTGGATTTTTATTGACATTAGAAAATAAAGTGAAAATTCTACCAGACATTTTCCAGAGTTTTGGGAGGATAAAAATAAAAAGTGGGAAATTGAATACATTTACTCTTTGGGTTTTGCTTTTCTTCCATGTTTTCTCCTCCCTTCCTTCATTTTTCCTTAGAAAAAGGGCAGAATGTAAAAATAGAGAAAATGGTGACAGAAGTAATAAAAAAACCAAAACCAAAAACAAACAAAAAAATGCCGAAAACAAAAATCTAATTATTTTAGTTAAAAATGCGATCAATACTAATTTTTTTAGTCAACGGAATTATTTTGAAAACTTTTTAAATGAAAATGTTTTTGAAATTATTTTAGACTCATAGACTCATAGACTTTAAGGTCAGAAGGGACCAATATGATCATCTAGTCTGACCTCCCGCATGATGCAGGCCACAAAAGCTGACCCACCCACTCCTGGAATAATTCTCTCCCTTGACTCAGCTGTTGAAGTCCCCAAATCATTATTTGAAGACTTCAAGTCGCAGAGAATCCTCCAGTCAGCGACCCCTGCCCCATGCTGCGGAGGAAGGCGAAAAACCTCCAGGGCCTTTGCCAATCTACCCTGGAGGAAAATTCCTTCCCGACCCCAAATATGGTGATCAGCAGAACCCCGAGCATGCGGGCAAGAATCTCCAGCCAGACCCGCATCGACCATTGATACTAATTACCTGCGATGGCACGTTATAGACCTATTGACTAAAATCACGTTATCCCATCAAACCATCCCCTCCATAAACTTATCAAGCTTAATCTTAAAGCCAGAGAGATCTTTCGCCCCCACCGTTTGCCTCGGAAGGCTGTTCCAGAACTTCACCCCTCTGACGGTTAGAAACCGTCGTCTAATGTCAAGCCTAAACTTCCCGGCAGCCAGTTTATATCCATTCGTTCTTGTGTCCACATTAGTACTGAGCTGAAATAATTCCTCTCCCTCCCTGGTATTTATCCCTCTGATATATTTAAAGAGAGCAATCATATCCCCCCTCAGCCTTCTTTTGGTTAGGGTAAACAAACCAAGCTCCTCGAGTCTCCTTTCATACGACAGGTTTTCCATTCCTCGGATCATCCTAGTGGCCCTTCTCTGCACCCGTTCCAGTTTGAGTTCATCCTTTTTAAACATGGGAGACCAGAACTGCACACAGTACTCCAAATGAGGTCTCACCAGCGCCTTGTACAACGGAAGCAGCACCTCCTTATCTCTACTGGAAATACCTCGCTTAATGCATCCCAAGACCACATTAGCTTTTTTCACGGCCACGTCACATTGCCGACTCATAGTCATCCTTCGATCAACCAGGACTCCAAGGTCCTTCTCCTCCTCCGTTACTTCTAACCGATGCGTCCCCAGCTTATAAATAAAATTCTTGTTAGTCATCCCTAAATGTATCACCTTACACTTTTCACTATTAAATTTCATCCTATTACTATTACTCCAGTTTACAAGGTCATCCAAGTCACCCTGCAGGATATCCCGATCCTTCTCCGAATTGGCAATACCTCCCAACTTTGTGTCATCCGCAAACTTTATCAGCCCACTCCTACATTCGGTTCCGAGGTCAGTAATAAATAGATTAAATAAAATCGGACCCAAAACCGAACCTTGAGGAACTCCACTGGTCACCTCCCTCCAACCTGACAGTTCACCTTTCAGTATGACCCTCTGCAGTCTCCCCTTTAACGAGTTCTTTATCCACCTCTGGATTTTCATATCGATCCCCATCTTTTCCAATTTAACCAATAATTCCTCATGAGGTACCGTATCAAACGCTTTACTGAAATCGAGGTATATAAGATCCACCGCATTTCCTTTATCTAAAAGATCTGTTACTTTCTCAAAGAAGGAGATCAGGTTGGTTTGGCACGATCTGCCTTTCGTAAAGCCATGTTGTAATTTGTCCAATTGCCATTGACCTAAAGGTCCTTAACTACTTTCTCCTTCAAAATTTTTTCCAAGACCTTGCATATTACAGATGTTAAACTAACAGGCCTATAGTTACCCGGGTCACTTTTTTTCCCCTTCTTGAAATTAGGAACCACATTAGCTATTCTCCAGTCCAACGGTACCACCCCCGAGTTTACAGATTCATTAAAAATTATCGCTAACGGGCTTGCAATTTCTTGCGCCAGTTCCTTTAATATTCTCAGATGAAGATCATCCGGTCCGCCCGATTTAGTCCCGTTAAGCTGTTCGAGTTTGGCTTCTACCTCGGATACGATAATATCAACCCCCCCTCCTTTATTCCCCTCTGTCACGCCGCCTCTATTCCTAAGCCCTTCATTAGCCTCATTAAAGACCGATGCAAAATATTCATTTAGATATTCTGCCATGCCTAGATTATCCTTAATCTCCACTCCATCTACAGTCTTCAGCGGTCCCACTTCTTCTTTCTTTGTTTTCTTCCTATTTATATGGCTATAAAACCTCTTGCTATTGGTTTTAATTCCCCTCGCAAGGTCCAACTCTACACGGCTTTTGGCCTTTCTCACTCCATCTCTACATGCTCTGACCTCTATAAGGTAGGTTTCTTTGTCGATCCCTCCCCTCTTCCACTCTTTGTACGCTTTCTGTTTTTTCTTAATCACCCCTCCGAGACGCTCGCTCATCCAGCTCGGTCTAAATCTCGTGCCTATGAACCGTTTTCCCTTTCTCGGGATACAGGCCTCCGACAGCTGCTGCAACTTCAACTTGAAATAATCCCAGGCACCTTCCGCCTTTAGATCCATAAATATGTTAGTCCAATCCACTTCCCTAACTAGTCGCCTTAATTTATTAAAGTTAGCCCTTTTGAAATTGTAAACCTTAGTCTCAGATTTATTTCTGTTAATCCTTCCATTTAGTTTAAACCGAATTAGCTCATGATCACTCGAGCCAAGGTTGTCCCCTACAAACATTTCCTCAACGAGGTCCTCACTACTCACCAAAACCAAATCTAAAATGGCATCCCCCCTCGTCGGTTCAGCAACTACTTGATGAAGGAATTCATCAGCTAGCACGTCTAGGAAAATCTGAGCCCTATTATTGTTACTAGCATTTGTTCCCCAATCTATATCCGGGAAGTTAAAGTCTCCCATGATTACACAGTTCCTATTAGTATTTACTTCCCTAAAAACATTAAAGAGTTCTCTGTCCATATCCAGGCTAGATCCCGGCGGTCTATAGCACACCCCAAGCACTATCCCAGGGGAGGCTCTAGTAGTTTTTTTACCCAATGTGAGTATTGCCCAGACAGACTCTGTCTTATCCATTCCATCACTTATTATTTCTTTACAGTTTACCTCATTATTGACATACAATGCTACTCCCCCACCTTTACCTTTGTTCCGGTCGTTCCTAAACAGCACATACTCTTCCATACCTGTACTCCAGTCATGATTACAGTTCCACCACGTTTTGGTTATTCCTACAATATCTGGTTTCATTTCACGGACCAGGAGCTCCAATTCCTCCATTTTGTTACCTAGGCTTCTCGCATTGGTGTATAAACATTTTAATTTATGCCGTTTAGCCTCTCTCACACTCGTTGTCCAATTTGGTACGGACACCGTATTGCCAGTATGACCTATTAGTCTAGTATCCATCCCCCCCCCTCCTCCTTATATCCAATCTTTTCCCGCCGGCTATATCTGTTCTTATCTTGTCACCCTCCTTGTAATCTGGCGTGGAGATTAACTGGACATCTCCCAACCGTCTCCCCCAAATTCCTAGTTTAAAGCTCTTTTGATGAGATGAGCCAGCCTCCCTCCCAGAAGTCTATTTTCTTCCCTACTTAGGTGAAGTCCATCCCGTGAGAACAGTTTTCTGTCCCCAAAAGCCTCCCAGTGGCCATACATCCCAAAGCCCTCCTTATAGCACCACTCCTTTAGCCAACTATTTATCCTCACAATCCTGTCACCCCTTTGCTGCCCTTCTCCAGGAACAGGCAGAATCCCACTGAAGATGATCTGAGCCTCGATTTCCTTAAGCGTCCTCCCCAGCCTGGCATAATCCCCCTTGATTCTCTCCAGCGAGAACCTAGCCGTGTCATTCGTTCCTACGTGAAGGATGATCAAGGGGTTCTTACCTGCTCCTTTTAGGATCCTTTTCAACCGCAGGTCCACATCCCGTATCTTAGCGCCCGGTAGACAGCACACCCTTCTGTTTTCTGGGTCCGCCCTGGTCACAGGCCTGTCTAACCTCCTCAGTAAGGAGTCCCCAATCACATAAACCTGCCTTTGCCTGGTGACAGTGCAATCTACTAATCTATCCCCTGTTCCCTCTAGTCGCAACCCCTGTCCGTTCCTATTTTCCCTCATAATCCCCCTTATGCCATCCTGTGTCCTCCCGGGGCCCAGATTTGGGGCTGTCTCCATCAATTCCTCCTCTCTTTCTATGGGACTAGCTGCTCTTCTCTTCTTCCTCACCCTCCCACCTTCAATTACTACCTGCTGCACCCCTTCCTCGTTTTCCAGACACCCAAACCTGTTCCTGAGCTCTATTTCCCCTTCACTGGCCCTCCTTTTCCTTGGCCTGCTTCTCACCGTCACATGCTTCCACTGCCCTTGTTCTCCCCCTGTAATTCCCCCCTCACAGGCCTTAGCCCCTGCTTCCACCTGCACCCCTGAGCATTCCCCTTCAGCCACTCCTTGCCTTTGCTCCATTAGCTGCTCGAACCCCCTTCTAAACTCTACCAGGGTATCTACCTGCATCTCCAAACCTCAAATCTTTTCTTCCAGCAGCTCTATTAGGCGACACTTCATGCAGACATACCTCTGGTCAGGCACCCCCGCTAGGACCATGTACATACCGCAATTGCCACATGTAATCATCTGCATTGTGTCCCCTGCTGCTTGGCTCATGGCTGCTGTTGTCTCTGCCCACCGCACCTGGGGAAACACAGCACACGGGACACCGCACCCTCCTGCCTCCCCTGCCACCTCCCCCTGCAAACTCCCACTCAAACTCCCCTGTTTGCCGGCTCCTGTGCCGCTGCCTGGCTGGGCGGCCGCTTTTATAGGCCCCCTAATCAGCCAAGCTCCGCCCCCTACTCAGGGCTCAGGGCTCAGCTGCCCTCGCAGCACACTGCCCCTACAGGCCTCTACACGTACAAGCACTACAAAGACAGAGGCAAGTACAGATACCTTCTCCTCCAATGAGACTCACTCCCACTCAAACTCCCCTGTTAGCAGCCCTGTTTGCCGGCTCCTGTAGATTAGTGAATTATTTTGTTCTTCCCAATCAGCTTTATATTTCTAAGAAGTTAAATTTGTTAGCACCTGTTAGTAAATATTAAAACCTTTACTTCTTTTTTTCTGTGTATTTGATTCATTTATATATTAACTATTCTTTAGAATCTTTACCTTCAACAAAGAGTATGTGTGACAAATCAGATAAACCCAGAATGTATAGAACATCACAACATATGCTTCTGGGAGAATATTCTTGGCAACAGGTTTCCTTTCTCCGACAAGCTATACAATAATACTGGCATGGTAACTTAGTTTTGGGGAATGAAAACTGTGCATCCCTTCCACATGCAGGAGAGACATAGCTCCAGCTCTTAGTCCGTCAACAAAGGGTGGCAATGTATTCTCTTATTTTCTGTATTCTCTATAGTGATGTATTAATCTCTAATTGATAATCTTAGATTAAGTAATTCCAATTGAGCCTGTTATTTTGACAATCTTGAGTCATTAACTCAGACACACAACAAATTGCTGTTCCACTGTGAAAACAAATTAAGTTAAAAAGACCTACTCTTAATCAACGGATCTGCAGTCTTTGGGTATCAGAAACTTTAAAAGGGACGTATGCTCCTAAAGTTGT
>NW_020698009.1:0-3429 GCF_002925995.2 Terrapene triunguis | reverse complement strand
GCGCTCGGGGGGAGGAGGAAGAGGAGGAGGTGGGGCGGGGGGGAGGGGAGCTTGGCTGCCGGAGGGTGCAGAGCACCCACTAATTTTTCCCTGTGGGTGCTCCAGCCCCGGAGCACCCACAGAGTCGGCACCTATGTCATCAAGTGATCCATCCCCTGTCGCCCATTCCCAGCTCCTGGCAAACAGAGGCTAGGGACACCATCCCTGCCCAGCCTGGCTAATAGCCACTGATGGACCTGTCCTCCAGGAACTTATCTAGTTCTTTTTTGAACCGTGTTATAGTCTTGGCCTTCACAGCATCCTCTGGCAAGGAGTTCCACAGGTTGATTGTGTGTTGGGTGAAGAAATACTTCCTTTTGTTTGTTTTAAACCTGCTGCTATTAATTTCATTGGGTGACCCCTAGTTCTTGTGGTATGAGAAGGAGTAAATAACACTTCCTTCTTTACTGTCTCCACACCAGTCATGATTTTATAGACCTCTATCATATCCCCCCTTAGTCGTCTCTTTGCCGAGCTGAAAAGGCCCAGTTTGTTTAATCTCTCCTCATACAGAAGCTGTTCCATACCCCATATCATTTGTGTTTCCCTTTTCTGAACCTTTTCCAATTCCAGGATCTCTTGCCCGAGCCTTGTCCGACCGGTCCAGGGGCGTCAGGCCACTAGTTACTGCAGCTGACTCTGCCACGGGCCCCACAGCTGTGTGGGGAGTTAGCGAGCCGGACGGCCCATCCCGCCCCCAGCAGCCCAGCCCTGCCTTGGTGGGGGAGGCTCCAGCCCTCTAAGCAGCAGGGGCCATGCTGGGGAGGGGGCCGGGGGGCCTGGCTTACACTCCCGTGGGGCAGGCCTGCAGTGTCTGTCGTGCTCCCAGCCACACCCAGCTGACTGCAGGGTGGGGGTCTGCCAGGACCCAGAGAGAGGGGTATTTGCCCCCACCCAGGATCCTTGGAACCCCTCCCTGGCAGCCCCCCTGCCAGCAGCATGGTCGCAGCACTTATGGGGTGGGGCCACGGCACCAGGCTAGGGCAGAGCCCCCCGCCGCAGTCCCTGCCCAGCTGCCTCTCACAGCCAGGGCAAATGCAGCTCCTGGCCTTGCCCCCCCTCACGGCCAGGCCTGGCCCCCTCCCCTTGCCAGATTCATGGCCCCTGTGTCTGCCCGCCCTCCGCCAAGCTCCCACTGGGTCATGGGGCCTGGATTTCCAGAGCCCCTCCCTGAAGGGCCCCTGTGCTGCCAGAACAGGGCCGGGGGCAGGAGCTGCAGCAGCAGCCGGCCCCACTTGAGCTCTGTGGGGAGCAGGACAGAGCCACACAGAAGTTCCCTTACGGGGCTGCAGAGAATGGGGCGAGGCCCCAGTGCCAGTGGGGAGGGGAAGTGGACAAGGAAGCTGGATTCCTGCTGGCAGCAGCTGCTCAGTGCCCATCCCGCCCACGGGCAGGCAAACCCCAGACCCCCCCATCCCGCCTGCTGCAGGATGAGCCACGGCCACTTGCCAGGCGTGAGGGCTTGTGCGCGCTCTGCTCGTGCCCCTTGGGCGCAGGACGTCTCGTTAAGTCCAAAGCAGACGGCGAAGAGTTACACATCTGGGTGCCTGGGCAACAGAGCGGCAGCAGCAGCACTCAAAAAAGGTGAATAATGTTGGGAACCACCAGGAAAGGGATCGATAAGAGACAGAAAATATCCTGGTGCCACTGTATAACTCCATGGGACGCCCACAGCTTGAATACTGCCTGCAGTTCTGGCTGCCCAGCGCAAGAGGGACAGACTGTTACAACCGAGAAAAGGACAGAGATGGGCAACACAAATGATTCGGGGATGGAACAGCTGCTATCTGAGGAGAGATTAATAAGACTGGGGCAGTTCCGTTTGGCAAAGAGGAGACTAAGGGGGGATATGATAGAGGTCTATAAAATCATGACTGGTGTGGAGAAAGTAAATAAGGGAGTGTTATTTACTCCTTCTCATAACCTAACAACTGGGGGTCACCCAATTAAATGAATGGGCAGCAGGTTTAAAACAAACACAAGGAAGTATTTCTTCACACAACACAGAGTCAACCTGTGGAACTCCTTGCCAGGGGATGTTGTGAATGGGTTCAGAAGGAATTAGATACTTTCCTGGAGGATAGCTCCAGCAGCCAAGATGGTCAGGGTCACGCCCTGTTCGGGGCATCCCTAGACCTGTTTGCCAGGAGCTGGGAATGGGCGACAGGGGATGGATCACTGGACGATTCCCTGTTCTGTTCATTCCCTCTAGGGCACCTGGCATTGGCCACTGTCAGAAGACAGGATACTGGGCTAGATGGACCCTCGGTCTGACCCAGTCTGGTCATTTCTATGTTCTAACATGAGCTCTCCGTGTGATGCTGTGGCCAAAAGAGCGAATGTGACCCTGGGATGCACAAACAGGAATTCGAGTAGAAGTTGGTTACTTTCTCTTTGTATTTGGCATCGGTGCGACCGCTGCTGGGATCCCTTCTCCAGTTCTGGTGCCCACAGTTCAGGAAGGAGATTGATAGACTGGAGAGGGGGCAGAGAAGAGCCAGGAGAACCATTAAAGGATTAGAAAACCTGCCCGAGAATGATAGACTCCAGGAGCTCCATCGATTTAGCCTAGCAGAGAAGGTGAAGGGGTGACTTGAGCCCAGGCTGTAAGTACCGACGTGGGGAACAGATATCTAGCACCGGGCTCGGCCGTCTAGCCGAGGAAGGTCGAACACAGGCCCCAGGCTGGAAGCGGAAGCCAGACAGGGACTGGAGACGAACTGTACATGTTTAACGGTGAGGGGAATTACCCATGGGAACAATTCCCCAGGGTCCTGGTGGATTTTTTCACTCCAGACGGGATGTTTTTCTATCAGCTCTGCCCTGGGGCAGGTCTCTGGCCTGTGAGATTCAGGGGCTCAGAGCAGATGACGACAGACCCTTCTGGCCTGGGGATCCTGCCCTGCTCTAGGAGGGGCCAACAGGCCCAAGCCAGGAAACCCCCTCGGCTGTCGTGATGGCAGCAGCTCTGCCTCCCCGAGCAAGCCAGGGAGGGAGCTGGCTCTGGAGCGTCCCTTCCCACCTGCACGCCCCCGCTCTGCTTACCCCCCCTTGCCCTAGGTACTGCCCCCTCCTGCGCTGCCCCAGCCCAGGCCACGGCTTGTCAGTGTCGCCCCGCGTGGGCTGTATGTCGCTGTCCGTCACCCCGTGCCGTACGTACGTCAGTGTCTGTCTGTGCGTCTGTCTGTTTGTCTGGGGCGAGAAACCTGTGTCCAGACTCGAAGGCAGTGGAGACACCCCCAAGGACTCCAATAAACTGTCGCCCTCAGACAAGCCCCCCGTGATCTTTGCTGCTGTTTGTGGACTGGGCTGGGCTGGCTACACGCCGCACGGGATGGGGTTAGGGGGCTCATGTGCCTTCGCCCAGGGGGGTGGGGCACAAACTGCCCC
>NW_020698008.1:0-6066 GCF_002925995.2 Terrapene triunguis | reverse complement strand
AACTCCCCAGCCCCACCCCGGAGCCCGCACCCTGAACTCCCCAGCCCCACCCCGGAGCCCTCACCCACTCCCACCCCCTGCCCCAGGCTGGAGTCCCCTCCTACACCCTGAACTGATCCCTGGCTCCACCCCAGAACCTGCACCCCTAATCTGGAGCCCTCACCCCCACCCGCACCCCCACCCCCTGAGCCAGGGACTGAGGGTGGGGAGTGGGAGCAACAGAGGGATGGGGGATGGAGGGAGAAGGGGCGGGACCTCAGAGAAGGGCAAGAGTGTTGGGTTTTGTGCAAGTAGAAAGTTGGCAACCCTCCCCTAAGGGCTGCCCCCCGGGTACCTCTGCCAGGCCCCAGGCATGTGCATGGGGTGCGGGGGGGGTCCAGGACAGGGCTGGCCCAGAAGCCCCCTCTCTGCCTGGGGGGGCCGTGCTCTGTGCAGCCCCCTGGCTCTGGTTTCTCTCCTCAGCTGGCGGGCGAGGGCTGGGGGGGCCCTCACACCAGCCCCTCACCCAGTGCTCTGTCTGCCCCCAGTTCCAGCCTATCCTGGGGCAACTGGACGCCTATCTGTCCTCGTCCGTCCTGGACCTGCAGTGAGTGCCGGGGCTGGCTGCCATGGGGGGGCAGAAGGGAGCTGGTCGGAAGGGGACTGGACCTTGCGGGGGCGGGCGGGTAACCTGTGGGGGGGGGGGGGGTTTGCGTGCGGCTCGCCCGGGGCGCTGCCTGGCCCTGGGCACTGACCGGAGGCGTGGGTCCCCCCCCAGGCCGCACAGCCAGGCAGTGACCATCCTACACAGCTTCTCGGCGCTCTCGTCCGTCACGGCCCGGCAGGTGGACGGGGCCATCGCGGGGTTCTGGGCGCAGTGCCAGGCCAGCGACCCCGCCTGCAGCTTCCTGCGGGACACCGTCTCCTACCAGAGCGGGGGGGGGGGGGGGGCTCTCCTGGGCGGGGCCCCGGGCAGGAAGGGGGGACAGGCTCCTGCCCCCAAAAGAGATGTGCCCGGGGAGCATGGCCCCCAAATCCCTGCTCCGCTCCCTCCTCTCCCTGGGGCAGGAGGGACCCAGCAGTGCCCCCACACGGCTCTAGGGGGGTTCAGACCGGTTGGGGGGCTCTGAGTGGGTGGGGGGGAGGGGCAGCTCTGTCACGGACTCCCAGGCCCCGTCTCTCGGCTCCGTATGGTCCCGGGGAGGAACCTCCGTCAGGGCGACAGCCCTTCTCGGGGGGGCCGCGCTCTCCTGGGGGTCAGGCCCTTGGACTCCAGCCTCCACCGCCTCCTGGGACCGCACCTCCCTGAGCCTCCAGCAGCCTGGCTGTGCCGGGGGCCTCTGATCTCCCCACCCCCCGAGGGAGCGATGCCCCCCCCCCCCCCCCCCCCCCCCCCCCAGGGAGCGATGGCCCCCCTGCCCCGATCTCTAACCAGCAGTGACTCTGAGCCAGCGTAACACGGGGGGTTTATTGAGCGTCTGAACCCAGCCCAGGCAGTTCTCAGGGGCCTCGGCCTGGCCGGTCTCAGCCCCGGGCAGCTGGGTTTGGCCCCGTCCCCATGGGCTCAGGCTGCTCCCCGTCCCAGCCCAGCCCCCTCCTTCCAGCCGAGCCGCTATCCCCTCCCCCACCAGCCCCTCCTCCGTCCTTTGTCTTCTGCCCCAGGGCCCCCTCTCCCTTCCGTCCTTTGTTCCCCCCTGGCTTGAACCGACTGGTCAGGTCACCGGGCCCCTCTCTCCTCGGCCCCTTGTCCCCCCACTGGCCAGAACCAGCTGCTCCTGAGCTGGGGGGGCCTCCCTGTCACCAGTCGCTGGGTCCCCCATCTCCAGGCCATTGTCTGGGGTCCTGGCTGCTCTTTGAGGTCACACCTGGTCCCCTGCAACAGCAAACCCCCCTCCCACCCCCTCCTTACACATGCAGCACACAGGGAAACTGAGGCACACATGCTATTCATGCAAAACACTAAGAAAATCCCCTATTTTATCACACGTGACTATTCCAACCTAACCCCCGGTGCAGCCAGCGCTAGTCCAGGGAAGAATTCTTCAGGGAACCTGGCTGCTGGCGGTCAGGGCGGTGGATTAATGACCCCCTGTCAGCGTAGGGCTGTCTTCAGGGACATGCTGCAAAACTTTACTGCAGCCGCTCCCTTGCTGCCGGGAGGGGCAGGTAATCCGCCTTGCCAAGCGGTGGTGGCGGGGTCGATGGATGAGTTTTCACACCCCTCGGTGATGTCATGCTGACCTAATTGTCTAGTGTAGACGGGGCCTACGCTCAGCTCCAGGCTTCCCAGGCTGTGTCCGGGCGGCTGGGCCCGCGCTGGGTGAGGGTCGCTGCAGGTCCTGGCTGGGCGCGTCGGTCCCTGCGGAGCAGACGAGGCTCACCCAGAGCCCGGCTCCGTGGGACTCGCTGGCAGAGCTCGAGGGGGGAAGCAGGAGGGCTGGAGCCCAGAGGCTGTGTCTCGGAGGTGGGGAGGCCGTGAGGCCGGCCCTATATGGGGATGGGTCCCTGGGGCGTTGGGCGCACTGTGGGGTTCTTGCAAGGGTGACACCTCCCCTTAGAATACAGAGACCCCCCCTGTGCCCTGTGGCAGCCCCCCAATAACACCCTGCAGCCTGCCCCCCAGGAGCTGGAGCCTTTGGGGCTGGCCGCGGGAGGGGGGCAGCAAGGCTCCGGGTCTTCAGGGCTGCTGCTGGGCAGCATTGCACCCGGCCCCCCTCTGGTCCCATCTGCTCCCCCACACAGGGCCCAGCGTGGGACCAGCTGCCAGGCCTTGGCCTGTGCGTTCCATCCCCCTTATCTGGTGTGTCTGGCAGGCTGGAGAGCGCCAGGCCCCAGCCCCTCATCCATCATCCCTATCTCTCCAGTGGCAGCGCGATCCCCGCTGTTCCCTGCCAGGGCCTCCGCGAGGCAGGGCCTGCTGCAGCCAGAACAGCGCCCGGCGTGGCCTGCCAGGCCGGCCCCCTTGGGGAGGGGCGGTGAGCCCCCCATTCCCACACACACAGGCACCCTGGGCAGTGGGGGGAATGGGTCCAGGCTGGCCGGGTACAGGGGCACAAGGGCTGGCTAGGGAGGAGGGCGGCACTTCCTGGCCTGGCTGCTCCACCGCTCCCGTGGGGTGCCCTGTGCACCAGCTCTGCCCCCAGCCCAAGGGGCCCGGAGGTGGCGGGAGCCAGGATGCCCGAGAGGCTGTTGCATGGGAACGGTTGCTAGGGCATGGCCTGGGCACGTTCGGTGCAATGCCTGGCTCCCGCGGGGCCAGGAGACGCTCACTCAGAGAAAGCAGAACCCAGCTGGAGGGGCCCTGTAGGCTCTGGGGAGACGACCCCCCTGCACCCCTCTGGCCCCTGGGCTCCTCTGTCCCAGACATGGACAGATGGGGGCCCCTGGCAGGAGCCCAGGGCAGGGCACCGGGGGTATTGTTCCTGGGGGGCGCTTCTCCCATGAGAAGGGCAGGTGGTTGAAGTGGGACAGAGCCCTGGGCAGTGGGGCAAGAAGCGGCCCTGGGGAGTAGATGAGGCCTCTGGGGGTGTCTCCCAGGGGCACTGGGCACAGTCCCCTCTCCCTGCGCTCACTGCTGCCAGCCTGCAGGGACCCCCCTTCTGCCAGCGCCCTCTAAGCTGCTGCTGCTGCCAGCCCCGGTGCCCGCCATGGGGAGCCTGGGACAGAGCCAGGCCACCTCCCCTTTCTGCAGCCCCCCGCTCCCCACCCTCCGGACAGTGCATGGTCCAAGGGCAGGCCTGGCTCTGCAGCAAACTCCCCTGGGCCTCTGGTTCCATCCTGAGGACCCAGCTGGCCGGCCACAGGGCCAGGCAGAACTGCAGCACCCCCAGGTGATACCGCACCCACTGGCAGCGTTGGGGGCAGCCCGCTCCCAGAGCCCCCAGCAGCTTCCCCACGGCTCCCTCAGGACTAAAAGCTCAAATTAAAAATCTCAGGGGAAACCTCTCTGCCCTTGACCTGCCACTTCGGGCCCACAGGGCTTCCCACCCCAGCTCTGTCAGTGGCCCTCAGCCCCAACCCATGGCCCCTGCTAGCCCAGCCCTGGGCTCCCCCCATCCCCGCCGGTGCCCCTCACTCCCGACCCGCAGCCCCCTGCTAGCCCAGCCCTGGGCTCTGCACCCCAGCTCTGCCAGTGCCCCTTCCTGACCTGCAGCCCCCCGTACTCCAGACCTGGGCACCCCCATCCCCACCATTGTCCCTCTGTCATGGGCCTTTAGCGAAGCAGCTGCAGAAGTGGCTCCTGTCAGCTGCACCCGCCCTGTGGGGTGGGGGGAGGCTGGGAGGGTGTTGGGGACACTTTCTGGAGAAGCTTATCCAGTTCGGTGAAAGGCTAATCCCTGCCTGGCCCTGGCCCCAGCCTGGCTCTCGGGGGGTATGGGGGGGAGAATGCCAGCAATTGTGCTCTCACCTCATCCATCAGGACTGGGGACGTGTCCTTCCCCTGCCTCGGGGGACCCCTTGCTGGCTCCTGGAGCCCTCTGCATGCAGGGGTCGGCCCCCCAGAGCCGCACGCTCTGCACACTCTGCACACTCTGCCTCCAGCCTGCTGGGCCCCACATGCCCCCAGCCTGGGCAGCCACAGGAGCCCAGGCCAGGCTGACAACGGGGTAGGGCCCCACACTGGGGCTCCCCCCAGACAGGGCCGGCTCCAGGCACCAGCGAAGGAAGCAGGTGCCTGGGGCGGCCAATAGAAAGGGGCGACTCTCCGTCCGTTGTTGGGGCGGCATGGCCGGGTGTGACGGAGCAGGGAGCGGGCGGATTTGACCTGGGAATGGTGCAGGGGGGTTGCATTGGGGATGGGGGACTTCCCTTGAAGGAAGCTACCTGAGCTGTAACCTGAGCCAGGAGGGGGGTTGGGAGAAGTGACACCTTCTGCCCGGGAGACTGAACAAAGGAGAGGAGGCGCTGGGGGGAGGGGGAAGAGAGGAGCTGCGGGAGGAGTTTTGGTTTGGTTTCAGTTTGGGCTGGGTGGTGCAACGCAGGGAACCCCAAGCTGGGGGCTAAGCTCCCTAAACCCCCCAGAAGGACTTGATTGAGGGGTCCTGGTTGTACCTACACGCTCTGCTTGGGACTGTGTTCCTGTCGTCTAATAAACCTTCTGTGTTCCTGGCTGGCTGAGAGTCCCGGTGAATCTCAGGAAGAGGGGTGCAGGGCCCTGACTCCCCCACACTCTGTGACACCGGGTCGTTGTCAGCGGGTCCTTCACTCCCTCTTGTCATCTTTAGCAGCACTTCGGTGGCAGCTCAATTGGTTTTTTTTTTTTATTCCTTCTCGCCGTGGGGTGGAGCCGGCCCTGCCCCCAGAGGGGGCTGCACTGAGCCCATCCGAGGCCCATCTGGTTCTGCTCCATGGCAGTGGTGCTGTGCCCATCCTGCCCAGCAGCCCCCCAATAACACCCTGCAGCTTGCCCCTCCAGGAGCTGGAGCCTGTGGGGCTGGCCGCGGGAGGGGGGCAACAAGGCTCCGGGTCATCAGGGCTGCTGCTGGGGAGCATTGCACCCGGCCCCCCTCTGGTCCCAGCTGCTCCCCTGCACAGGGCCCAGCGTGGGACCAGCGGCCAGGCCCACCGCACCAGCTCTGCATCCCACGCTGGCCCTCCCTGAGCCCAGAGGGACGCTCCAAGGAGAGACTGGACTCAGCGCCTGGCGTATCCCGGGCGGGGAACACACTGTGCCCTGGACGTCGAGGCGATGGTGGGTGGCCCAAGGAACCGCTGGGAGCCCAGGGCCGAGGGGAAAGGCAGGCTGAGCTGGAGCAGGAAAGCATCTCCTGCCTTGCTCCCCGAGGGGCTCCCAGAGCCCAGCCCCCTCTGGGGCTTTGAGGCCAGTATCCACCCCTCAGGCTCTGCGCCTGCTGCTGGGGATTTGCTGCGCCCGCTCACTGGCTCCTGGGTGCCAGTTAGTGCCCGCTCTGTGGGGCTGCCATTGCCTCTTCGGGGCCCTCCGGTCATGGACCCAGAGCTGCCTGCCCCATCTGCGGCACTGAGGAGAAATGAGCCCTTCGCACGCCAGCTGGGGGAAACTGAGTCACACGTACAGTTCACAGAAATATTATCAACTTCCCCACTTGCTCCATGCCAGGTCCCACG
>NW_020698007.1:0-16808 GCF_002925995.2 Terrapene triunguis | reverse complement strand
CCTTTCTAATCTTGCCCCTGCATTCCTGTGTTGTTTGCCTATATTCATCCTTTGTAATCTGTCCTAGTTTCCATTTTTTATATGACTCCTTTTTATTTTTTAGATCATGCAAGATCTCGTGGTTAAGCCAAGGTGGTCTTTTGCCACATTTTCTATCTTTTCTAACCAGCGGAATAGCTTGCTTTTGGGCCCTTAATAGTGTCCCTTTGAAAAAGTGCCAACTCTCCTCAGTTGTTTTTCTCCTCAGTCTTGATTCCCATGGGACCTTACCTATCAGCTCTCTGAGATTACCAAAATCCGCCTTCCTGAAATCCATTGTCTCTATTTTGCTGTTCTCCCTTCTACCCTTCCTTAGAATTGCAAACTCTATGATTTCATGATCACTTTCACCCAAGCTGCCTTCTACTTTCAAATTCTCAACGAGTTCCTCCCTATTTGTTAAAATCAAGTCTAGAACAGCTTCACCCCTAGTAGCTTTTTCAACCTTCTGAAATAAAAAGTTGTCTGCAATGCAGTCCAAGAATTTGTTGGATAGTCTGTGCCCCGCTGTGTTATTTTCCCAACATATATCCGGATAGTTGAAGTCCCCCATCACCACCAAATCTTGGGCTTTGGATGATTTTGTTAGTTGTTTAAAAAAAGCCTCATCCACCTCTTCCACCTGGTTAGGTGGCCTGCAGTAGACTCCTAGCATGACATCACCCTTGTTTTTTACCCCTTTTAGCCTAACCCAGAGACTCTCAACACTTCCGTCTCCTATGTCCATCTCTACCTCAGTCCAAGTGTGTACATTTTTAATATATAAGGCAACACCTCCTCCCTTTTTCCCCTGTCTATCCTTCCTGAGCAAGCTGTATCCATCCACACCAACATTCCAATCATGTGTATTATCCCACCAAGTTTCAGTGATGCCAACAATGTCATAGTTGTATTTATTTATTAGCACTTCCAGTTCTTCCTGCTTATTACCCATACTTCTCGCATTTGTATATAGGCATCTAAGATACTGGTTTGATCTTTCCTCCCGGTTTTGTCCTGACCCTCCTTTCTCTCTGCCAATATAGCCCACGCTCCCTCTCGTCTCCGACCCATCTCCCAGGTCTCCATGTTCCCCACTTACCTGCGGGCTTTGCTCACCTGTCCCCGTCGTACCTAGTTTAAAGCCCTCCTCACTAGGTTAGCCAGTCTGTGTCCAAATAGGGTCTTTCCCCTCCTCGAAAGGTGAACACCATCTCTGCCTAGCAGTCCTTCCTCAAATAGCATCCCGTGGTCTAGGAAGCCAAAGCCCTCCTGGCGACACCATCTTCGCAGCCAGGCATTCACCTCCATGATGCATCTGTCTCTGCCCGGGCCCCTACCTTTGACAGGAAGAATCAAAGAGAATACCACCTGCGCTCCAAACTCCTTCACCCGTACTCCCAGAGCCCTGTAGTCACTCTTGATCCGCTCAGTGTCACACCGCGCAGTATCATTTGTGCCCACATGGATGAGTAGCATGGGGTAGTAGTCAGAGGGCTGGATAATCCTCGACAATGCCTCCGTAACGTCTCGGATACGGGCTCCCGGCAGGCAGCATACCTCCCGAGATGAAATGTCAGGGCGACAGATGGGCGCCTCCGTCCCCCTCAGCAGAGAGTCTCCGACCACCACTACCCTACGTTTCCTATTCGCAGTGGTGGCAGCAGACCTCCCAGCCTTAGGGGTACGAGGCTTCTCCTCCTTTACTGTAGGGGGTGATGCCTTCTTTCCTGTATCAAGAAGAGCATAACGGTTACCTATTACCATAGCGGGAGGGTTCGGAGCAGGGGTGGAGCACTGCCTGCTGCCAGAAGTAACCAGCTGCCAGTGTCCACCCTGAGCCATCTCCTCCTCCACCAGTGGTGTATCAGCAGTCCTGTGTCCTGGGACAGCTACCTCAGCTGTCTCCACATGGACACTGTCCAGGAATTGCTCGTGGATTCGGATGCTTCTCAACCTAGCCACCTCCTCCTGTAGCTCTCCCACCTGCTGCCTGAGAGATTCCACCAGCAGGCACCTTTCACATTGGATGGTCCCCCCAGCCTGGATATCAGTAAGTGGAACTTGCAAGTTACAGTCTCTGCAAAACCACACCAGGATCTGGGTAGAAGCATCCATGCTCAGGCGCTCTGTCTGGCTACAGGCGCAGGTGGAGGAGACAGAAGCAGTGCTGGCACAGGTGTTGCGGGTCTTCCTAACCATCGTAAGCCTCCCTCTGTCAAACTCTCGTCTGCAGCCCCCTGTCCGCTGAAAGGGTTGTTTAAGCAAGAAGTTTAAAGTTTTAAGGGGAATAAAGGGAAAACAGATAGAACCAGAAAGGGACCCTCGCCCCTTCCCACTCCCCTTCCAAACTCCCTTGCGAAACTCCCTGTTAGCAGCCCCTGTTCGCAAAAGCTCCCTGGTCGCTTGTGCGCTGCTTTATAAAGCCCTGGCCTGTATGAATGCCCCGCCCACTGATTAAGGCTCAGCCAATTACCAGAGGCTTCCTGGTTTCAAACCTTCCTTTGAAGCTCACAGCTTCCAACTGTCAGCCACAGCACACGGTCCTTCAAACAACCAAACAAACAAACAGACTGACAAACACAAGCTCAGCACACAGCAAGTAACCCCCAAACACAAACAAACACACACTGCAGATAGTCACTTACCCCAAAAGGGTGCTGTATTGCTCCTCCTTCACCTGGAGAACTCCCTTGCGAAACTCCCTGTTAGCAGCCCCTGTTCGCAAAAGCATATGCATATGATCAGAATAAATATTTTTAATTTGTATATGCTCTTGGCTTTGTGCAGAAGAAAGAAGAAGGAAGGAGTAGAAGCAATCAGAAGAGATGGCCCAACGAGTTTCATAGTTTCAAAGAGTTCAAGGCCAAAAGTGCCTTAAGACCACCCAGTCTGACCTCCCATGGAACACAGACCATTAAATTTCACCCAGTATTGAGCCCAATAACTTGTTTGGAGTAAAGCATTTCTGTACACAAGAGATTAAATTGTTGCATACAAGTACAAAGAACAGGATAGACCAGGGTGCCACCAATGACGGAGGCCCCTGCAATGACAGGGAACTGATTAGGTGAGATATGCCCAGATGATCCCAGCAGGCAATCCATGCTCCATGATGTAGAGGAAGGCGACACCTCACCAAGGTCCCTGCCAATCTGACCTGGTGGAAAATTCCCTCCCAACCCCAAATTTTGTGATTAGTTTGCTCCCTGAGCATGTGAATTGTTAGGAACTGGTAAAGAAAGAAATAAAAGAATATGAATAAATAATGAATTTTCATCATGACAAAAGGTTATGGGGAACCCCAAGGTTCTGTACTAGAAATGCTGTTGTTCAATATATATATTATTGATCTGGAAGAGACTGTGAAGAGTGAGGTGGCAAAATATATTGATGACTATTTAAGGATTGGAGAAGACTGAGGAACTTTAGAAGGCAAAGTGCATAGGCAGCATGATTGCTCATGAAATGTACTGTTCACAAATGCAAGATAATGCACATTGGAAGAAATAATTTGAACTACTCATATTCATTGCTGGATTCTACATTAACTGTAGCCATCCAGGGAAAAACCTGCACATCACTGTGGAAAGACCAAAGAAAAGATTTGCTGAATTCTGAGCTGTGATAACAAAAAAACAAAAACAGAAACAAAAAATACCGACAAAAAACAAGGGTGTTAAGATGCACAAAAATGGTACAGAAATAAACAAGTGAAATTTTATAATGCCACTGCACAAATCAATGGTGTGCCCTCACTTGGACTACTGTGTTCAGTTACATTTACCTTATCTCAAAAAATGATATAGCAGACACAGGAGTTAGGAAGAATGGTACTGAGAAGGTATTAAAATTATTAGGGACATAGAAAAATTTCCAAAAGAAGAATATTTAAAAAGACTGGCATGTTTATTTTAGAGAGGAAAAGAAGAAGAGGCAACATGATAAAGTTACTGTATATAAAATGTAATACGGAGAAGGTCAATAGGACACTTCTATATACTCTTTCTCATAACACAAGAACAAGGGGGCATTCAACTAAATTGAAGTGCAGCAAATTTAAAACTGATAAAAGTAAATATTCTTTCACACAATGCACTATTAGCCGATGGAACTTATTGGCACAAGGTATTTTTGACGCCAAGCAGTTAGTAGGATCAAAAAGGATTAGACATTTATATAGGTAATTAGAACATTTCCTATAGGCAGGTTATTTCGTTAAGGGGTTTCTTGAATCTTCCTCTGAGACCTTTGTTATTGGCTACAGTCAGAGACAGGATACTAAGCTAGACAGACCACTCATTTTACCTGGTATGGTAATTCCTTTGTTCCTATACAGAATTCTGACAAACAAAAATAAAAACAAAGCTTGAAGAAAAGAAGAAAGAAAGTGGCATTGAGGATTAAGGAATACAACATATAGCTATTTTCAGTTCACCAATACAAAGTCATGTAAAAAGATACAAAGGAAAATAAGGCAGAGAAAATGGAAAGACCATCAGACCTGGAGCAGAACCATCTCATCTTCTGGGATTTCAAATGCTTGGAACAGGTTTGCTCATCAAATCAATGAAGCCGTCATTCACAAAGGTGAGTGAGGTAATATCTTTTATTGGACCAACTTCTGTAGGTCACAGAAACAAGAAAAGGAGGGGTTCAAAGAGGTCTTCTGGCCTTCAAACAACCCTCCAATCTCTCCAAGCTCATCATCGGAAGCAAACTCCCCACAGGATGCGCCAACTCAAAGTGGCACTAGACCCTGACAGAACAACAGATGCAATATATATCTCCATTGCTACAAGGGGATTGATAGTTCTGGGTCCCTCATTCCCTTATTCTCCCCTATGGGCCCTGCTCCTTGCTGGACCATCTACTGTATACTGTGGTGTCTCCCTGTGGCTGAACCACCAAAGTGTATCTTGCGCATCCCATAAGGTACTGTGACAGCTGAGATAGATGCAGAAATTGATGGAGCAACCTGAAATGAAATGTTTTGTTTCCATTAAAAGTGGAAAAACAAAATATTTCAACATTTCCAGTCTCAAAATCTTTCATTCCAAGGCAAAGTCAGATGAAAACAAATGTTGAACTATTGAAATTTCCCAAAGGACATTGATGCCTATGTGGGATATATCCAGCTAAAAGTAAAGTAGCCTTAAGTAAAAACACTGCAAGTTTCTAAAGGTGTAATTTGAACCCCTTCATTTGCAGAATAAAATAAAAACATAAAAAGAACCCTTATCCAGAAAGAGGTGATGGCTGGAATAACAGGTGCTAAAGATAACTTTTAAGTTTTAACATGCTCAGCCAGATTCTCAGCTGGTGTAAATCAGCGTAGCTCTATTGAAGTCAATGGATTATGCCAATTTACACTAGCTGAAGATCTAGCCTATTATTTGGATGAATACAAAATATTTGCTACTTAAGTTATTTAACTTCTATACTTAAATAATTAAGCTAAGCTATCTAATATGCTATATACATCTATTCTTTTAGTGCCTTGCTGAATAGGGTAGGGATGGACTTAAGAATATGTTTAAAATTAAGCAAATGCTTCAATAGTTTGTTGAAACAAGATTTGTGTTGTAATGTTATTGACCACTAGATTTCTTGGTGTCTCGTGGACAGTAAAAAGAGCAGAATCTAGTTTATTACATGGGCAGACTCTGGAGCACTCAGTTTTGGATTATTATCCAAGAACCTCAGTTAGTCTGGGCTGTAGGCTAGAAAATACAGCATTCTGAGAAAAGTTTTCAAAACACTTATTAAGGCTTTGTTGAACTAGATTGATCTGGGACCTCTAGGACCTATGAAGGAATACAATAGATCCACCATTTTGGTTTTTGGAAAATATGATGAGAATATTTGTTCAAAGTGGCATTTCTTAGAAATTAATAGGTTATGTATAATCATTTCATGTTCATTTTATAGACATGTGTGGGTAACACAGATGTGACTTTTCATTAACATTTAGAAATACTAGGAGTCATCTAGTTTCCCATTTTACATAAAAAGTTGACCGCAACCATTTCCAAATCCTTTACGATATGGAATGGATACAGTTGATTCAGAGATAACCAGCTCCACCATTGACCTTTTATGACACAATGCAAGGCTTATTTTCAGCACCATGAGCTGAAATTAGTAAAAAGATCAGATAGTTCTAATTCAGTCAGTTTGCAAACTCTATGTAAACCAAGTCATACTGTAGCTGGAATTAACATTTTTTAATAGAAATGAAGCAATTAGTGTGTTTTCATGATCTAGCACATGCCTAGTTGGAGAGTGGGTGTAATATTCACCTCATTCTCAGTGACTAACATCTTACCTTCTCTGTCCCTTTAGAGCAATGTGTGACCATCAGATGTCAACATCCACTGGTTTTGTCTGCACTTATTTTGTATTGAATATAGTTACCCAATAGGACAAATAGGAAAACAGTCTCTTCCCCAAACAGATTCCAGTCTCCAAAGAGAATAAAACTTCTATGTCTAAATCTAAATAAAGAGTTTACAATCCAAGACCCAGATTATCCCTAGCCCTTGTGTGGGTGAAGGGCAGGGAAGGAGGAAATAAGCCTTCTGAGAAAGGGACAGTCACAATCACTGCTACTCTCATGAGCCTTCTCCCTGCATCCACACCTGGAGGCTCATATCATCCCAAAGGGGAGGGAAGATCATAGCCATAACCTGGTCCTTGCATTTTCCCCTGAAGAACAAGCAAGGATGGTTCAGACTGTGCATTTTCCTAGTATTTACCTCAGACAGCATTTGGGTGCTCTGAAGCATTAATCGTCCTCAGGCTCCTACTGGACAGTGCGGTTCCTAAATAGCATGATTTAGCCCCAAATACAAATGCAGTGCACATAAAGGCTTTTAGAGATTTGTTTTTCTGGTGCACTTCCACTCTTTTACACCTCATTTTAGGGTTGTAAACATGTGCTAAATCTAAACAAACCTGCTGATTCTGTTAAATTATATATTAGGAGTAATCTGCATTGTGTTTGAATAAAACAGTAGGTAAAATAAATGTGCTAGATTCTGGAACTACTCTACACTGGAGTGGTTCCTCATTACTGGGTTATAACAGCCTAAACCCCTCTGTCTGCTGGCCTCCTTGCTTTTTGGCTGCTTCCCTCTTCTGTTAGCTACTGACTCCAATTTTCATCTACCCTCCTCCCCTAGACTCTACCCTGTTGCCAATTTACCCCATCTCTTCTTTATAAGAAGATGTCTCCCCTTCTCCCTCCTCTAGTGTCTCAGAGCACTGAAGTAAAAATAGGAACAATGAGATGAAAATAAATAAAGAAAAATTGAGCCTGGAAAAAAGTAGATACAACTTCCTAATGGTGAGATCTACTACGGTGTGGAATAATTCCCTGAAGAGAAACAATGGAAGTCCCATGGTTTGGGATATTTAACACAAAAGTGGACAAACTCTGGAGAATATACCCTACATAAGAATTCTGCAGTGGCCTAGGGGAAAGATAAAATGATCTGGCATATCTTTTCCATAACAGATCTTTTCCATATTTAACATATATAATGAAGTCATAATAGATAATCACATTAGCTGGATGTTTCTGCAAAAAGGCTTCACAATTAAATTCTCATTATTAGCCTTCAGAGTCTCTCCAAGCTATTGTCTCAGGCTAGGGTCCTTCGTTTTCAGTTTTTATTTTATTTAATTTTCCCCAGGAATTTATGTGTTT
This sequence comes from Terrapene triunguis, assembly GCF_002925995.2. NCBI lineage: Eukaryota > Metazoa > Chordata > Testudines > Emydidae > Terrapene > Terrapene triunguis. Next base: position 9,079 of record NW_020698007.1, on the reverse strand, counting down.
ATTACTACAACAAAAGCGTGAATAATAGAATATCAGGGTTGGAAGTGACTTCAGGAGGTCATCTAGTCCAACCCCCTGCTCAAAGCAGGATCAATCCCCAACTAAATCACCCCAGCCAGGGCTTTGTCAAGCCTGACCTTAAAAACCTCTAAGGAAGGAAATTCCACCACCTTCCTAGGTAACCCATTCCAGTGCTTCACCACCCTCCTAGTGAATTTTTTTCCCCTAATATCCAACCTAAACCTCCCCCACTGCAACTTGAGACCATTACTCCTTGTTCTGTCATCTGGTACCACTGAGAACAGTCTAGATCCATCCTCTTTGGAACCCCCTTTCAGATAGTTGAAAGCAGCTATCAAATCCCTCCAAATACTGAAAATCAGTACAGAAAATAATAATTTTTCTGGATAAATATTGGGGTTTATTTTGGTGGATGGAAAGATGGGGGGGAAAGCATTTAGTTGATGAACAGAATTCAGACCATTAATCTATGTGGCTTGCTGAAGAACTAAAACAGAACTCAAAACACAATGACACCTCTGAGTTTAAGAAAACAGTATATTTCTAATCCCCAAATAAAACTTTTCATTTGAATAAACAGTTTACTGTTGTAGATTTAGAACTATTAGACTATAAATATTTACATTTAATAATTGGGCCACACCATTTGCAGCGCCTACACTGAACTCCATCCTTTTCTCCTGTTTTTATTTTTTTAAAATTTTCGAAAACTTCCTTGTGTTCTGAAACGTATTCTGATACAGATTTTTGTTTTCTTCCCATTTTAGGGTGTCAAATCTTTAAACCGTCATCTGCTAACAGCTTTAAAATGTGTATGTGGTGGGCGTGAGATTCATCAGTATGTTCAGATGCACATGCACATCAGAGCTTGCATGCGTGCCTGTTTGTTTATTGTGTGTATCTTTTAGACTAATACATCACCTTACTTCAACAGGCAGCTTTGCATATACACACAGACTAATGTATTATAGTAATACATATATTTCATGCAATGTATTGTATTTTCCAAATAAAAACAAATTATGTTTTTATATATTTGATACAAAAGTAGGGTGAAAATCAGAAACCCCCCCCCCGCGAATAATACTTTTGTAAAACCTAGGAATTTTTTGGTAATATTTAGTTTAAACTGAAAAAAAAGGGGGGCTTATCTCAGGCTTACTGTATGAATACTCATTATTACAGCACAGCAGATATTAATATTCAGAAATTTATAATAGTCCACAACTACAATAATTAGAAAATTAGTTATTTTTAAAAGTGTAAGGCTGATCTACACATGGATTTTTGTTTGCACCAGCATTACTAAATTACTTGAGTTAAACCAGTGCAAATGTGGACTCATTTATCCAGTTACAATCACACTTGAACTAGTTTAACTTAATCTGCTAATTTGCCAAACTAAGATAAACAAGTATAAGCACAGTTTAAATCACTTTGTGTCTACATTAGATATTTGCACTAATGTTACTAAATTGGCTTTAATTGATTTAATTAAAACTAGAGTTGCATGCAAAATGCAAAAAATGTATTAGAAATTTTCTTTGCAATTTTAGAATTTCTTTTTTCAAATTTTTGAACAATTTTGATGACTCTATAGAATGGTTGAGAAACAGCAAAAAAATAGCAAAAGGTTGTATTGAAATTTTGAAAATTGAATTTCTTTTTACCAGGTTTAGTTATGTAGGTTTAAGTTTTCTAATATGGACAAGCCTTTAACCGCTGCACAAATTGAAAGGGCAAAAAGAGAGGTGCTGAAATAGTATTCAGGCCCATGCCATAAAAATAAAGAGATGGGAATGATCTGTGAACTTGGACACATGGCCCAAGCTTTGATGTCTGTAATAATCTAATAGTTTGTTTATGGTGTGAATATTATCTACACATATACAAAAGGAATCAGATGTGCTGGTGCTGAGCAAGTCTGAATTTATTAAAACACAACATTTCTCTCAACTTCTCTTTGATCATTGACTTAAACTGGTGTTCTTAGAGTGAAGAAACATATGCTAAAGAAGAACTTGTCACGCAGGACATCTATAATTAAAGCAGACCTTCAGTGAATTCATTTCACAACACCTCCATTAAGCTTTGTCATATTGCAAAAAGAACATGAGCCTCCATGTAAAAAAAAGTTAAACAATTGTCAGCTGAAAGCAGATGAGGGTTTTATTGAAAACCTGGATTACTAATGCATGAAGAAGAGCCCATGCAGAGCATAGATGATATAATTGTTGCTTTTAATCATTGCATAATTTTTATTACCAATGGAACAACTAAACAAAAAAAAGGATAGATTTTCTTTCTCTTCTTAGCAATAGTTTTAATTCAGGAAAAATCAGTGACCTAGGTCATTTGGTTTGTCACTGATCCTAGTGCAGGGATCCTCACCACATGAGGAGAGAGCTAGGATTACTACCTTGAGGGCAGCATAGATCATGACATTCAAACCTCACTCATTAGGTTCATGGGAAGGCTAAAGTTACAGAGAACCTGTTCCAAAGCTCTCTGGTGTAACAGAGTTTGAATGTTTAACAAGACTTCTACAGGACAACGTTTTACACAAACCAGTTCTAAAGGAATTTGTCATTTAAAATAATGAAATCAACATGCAAATGTAGGGAAATAAATGAGTCTGAAATAAATGAATGATCAAACTGTTATCTGTTATCAAACTGTCCTGCAAGGTGATCTCTTATATTTTAGGGATTCACAAATTGCAATAATTTAAAATGAAGGCAGAATTATAGATTTCATAAAATGGATTAGCGTCTTCCACAATAGTGAAGAAGTGTGGACAGGCCCAATTAAGAAACTTAGTTTTGAGAGGAGAAGTTCAAGGGCTTGGTAAAGACATGTAGAACTTTTTTTTCCACATTTTTAATTAAATCCATCTAATTTTCTAATTATCAAAGTCATTAATAATAATTATTATGCTACTGTTAATTAGACATGGATCAAAACTGTAATATTTATATCTAGAGCCTTAGTTCAAACTACTAAAATATTAGGAGGTGCTCTCATCTGGAATTTGGGGTTGGCACATTTATAGGGAGTGGGACCCACTGTTCAATTTGGGTCTGGATGCTGGTTTTGAACCTCTCCAAAGTCTGGGGTGTCTGATCCAGATACTCGGTTCATGCCTATCTCTAGTAAAGTCTGTTTACGTTTATAGGAACACATGCCTTCAGACCTCTGGGCATATTAAAAAAAAAAAGGTAAAAACAAAATTATATTAAAGTGGAAACATCTATGCTTTTGGGAGTTCCTAAAGCTCAGACAAATAACACAAAATCCTCAAACGACAAATCTTAAAAGGAAACAGAAAGTATGGACCCTTGCCTTGAAGATGCCTTAGATTACTCTGGTGTATACGGCGGGGAAGATCATTACAAGGTTAAGAGCTGAAGCTTTTCTTCCTATTCTCTCAAAGTTGCAACATGGGATGGTCATGGATTCCAACTCTACAGATCTTAATTGCTGCATCAGGACATAAGGCAGCAGATGGTCCCTCAAGTAGACTGGAGAGGTGTGATTTAAAGTTTTGAATACTAGTAGTGAGACATTGAAATACACTTGCTAGGTAAAAGCCAATATCAGATGAAAGCTGCCTAATGTCCTGTGTGAAACAAATTGGAGGCCTAAGTATCCATATCATAGAAACTACCACCCAAATCGTTGTCTTTGTTAGTATTCTCATCTAAAGATCAGGAATGGAAACTACTATCGTATTAGTACTAGAGATGCCCGCTCCAAAACAAGAAGCAGTCTGGTAAAAGCTTACATTGTCACTGAGGCCTGGTCTACACTAGGCGTTTATGTCGAATTTAGCACCGTTACATCCAATAAACCCTGCACCCGTCCACACCACGAAGCTATTTAGTTCGACATAGAGGTCTCTTAAATTCGACTTCTGTACTCCTCCCCAATGAGGGGAGTAGCGCTAAATTCGACATGGCCATATCGAATTAGGCTAGGTGTGGATGGAAATCAACGGTAATAGCTCCGGGAGCTATCCCACAGTGCACCACTCTGTTGACGCTCTGGACAGCAGTCCGAGCTCGGATGCTCTGACCAGCCACACAGGAAAAGCCCCTGGAAAATTTGAATTCCTTTTCCTGTCTGGGCAGTTTGAATCTCATTTCCTGTTTGGACATCGTGGCGAGCTCAGCAGCACTGGCAACGATGCAGAGCTCTCCAGCAGAGATGGCCGTGCAATCTCAGACTAGAAAGAGGGCCCCAGCATGGACTGATTGGGAAGTCTTGGATCTCATCGCTGTGTGGGGAGATGAGTCCGTGCTTTCCGAGCTGCGCTCCAAAAGACGGAATGCAAAGATCTATGAGAAGATCTCTAAAGCCATGGCAGAGAGAGGATACAGTCGGGATGCAACGCAGTGCCGCGTGAAAATCAAGGAGCTGAGACAAGGCTACCAGAAGACCAAAGAGGCAAACGGACACTCCGGAGCCCAGCCCCAGACATCCCGTTTCTACGAGGCACTGCATTCCATCCTAGGTGTGGCCGCCACCACTACCCCACCAGTGACCGTGGACTCTGAGGATGGGATATTGTCCACTGCCGGTTCCTCGGACATGTTAGCGGACGGGGAAGATGAGGAAGGAGATGAGGAGGATGAGGCAGTCGACAGCGCTTGCAACGCTGATTTCCCCGACAGCCAGGATCTCTTCATCACCCTCACAGAGATCCCCTACCAACCGTCCCCAGCCGTTAACCCGGACACAGAATCAGGGGAAGGATCATCCAGTAAGTGTTTTAAACATCTAAACATTTATTTTTAACAGAACAGGAATGTTAACAATACCAACAATGGGTTTCTCATGATTAGTTTGCCCTAGGCGCTTAACGTTTCAGTCCCGGGCAGTGCAACTATTAAAAAAAAATCTAACAATGTCCGGTTTTGCATGATTGTTCTGCCCAAGCCGCTCTACTGTTTAGTCCCTGCCAGTGCAGCTAGAGTAAAATCCGGTCTATATGTCCGGGGATAGAGCAGAAATCCTCCTGGGACATCTCGACGAAGCTCTCCTGGAGGTAACTGGAAAGCCTTTGCATCAGGTTCCTGGGGAGAGCGGCCTTATTGGGTCCTCCGTGGTATGAAACGTTTCCGCGCCAGGAGACAATCAAGTACTCCGGGATCATTGCCCTACAGAGCATGGCGGCATATGGCCCTGGTCTTTGCAGGCTTTCCCGAAGCATTCTTTCTTTATCACTGTCTGAGATCCTCATCAGGGTGATGTCGCTCATGTGACCTGCTTTGAATTAGGTAGGGGAATGTTAGTATTGGGACTGCTTGCCTGTTCCTTTACAGAACTGTAACCACCGGTTTACAGCCACACGGTGGAGGCGGGAGAGGGGCGGCAAAGAGGGATCTTTCCCTGGGACAGCCGCGAGGGGGTGGGACAGGGGCAGAGTTGATGCTTGCCGGATTGCTGGCAGCAGGGACTGGCGTTGCTTTCAATGTGAAAGGAGGCCAGTGCTACTATTAAAGTTTTAAGCAGCCACAAGTCTACGGCTTACCATGTCTGCCTGCTACACAAATTCCGGTGTCCTGCCCCGCTTCTCAAATCGGCAGTGCAAGACCCCAGGCACTGAATGCGAGGGCCGAAAATTCGACCTTGTCCTGAGTGCGCATGTGATAAGTGCTGTGCATGGTCTTGTTCACAGAGAAAGACTATGTTCTTTGTTCACAACTACATTTATCTTTCTGAGGAATTCACTCCCTTTTTCCCATTCCCACAGCCACATCTGCGACTGTCTCCCAACCCAGCCTGGCATCACACTCCCAGAGGCTAGCGCAGATTAGGCGGAGGAAGAAGAGGACGCGGGAGGACATGTTCTCGGAACTAATGGGCTGCTCCCGAGCCCAGGCAGCACAGCAGACCCAGTGGAGGGAGAATTTGTCCCAAATGCACCGGTCACACATGGAACAGGAGGAGAGGTGGCGGCAGGAAGACCAGCAGGCAACTCAAACGCTGCTTGGACTAATGAGGGAGCAAACGGACACGCTCCGGCGCCTTGTGGATGTTCTGCAGGAACGGAGGCAGGAGGACAGAGCCCCACTGCAGTCTATCTGTAACCACCCTCCCCCGCCACCAAGTCCCATACCCCCCTCACCCAAAGTCCAAAGAAGGAGGGGCGTCAGAGTCCGTGAAAACTCTCACTCCACCCCTGCAGACTGCTCAAGCACCAGAAGGCTCTCATTCCCCAAAATTTGAAAAGTCCTTTCCTTCCCGCCTCACCCAAGCCCCCGTCCAAGTTTCACCCCCCAGTTTCATGTGTGGTTGTTAATAAAAAATACGTTTCTGTTCATTACTGTTTCCATCATGTTCTTTAGAGGAGAGTCTGTCTGAAGGGGGGGAAGGGGGTTGGTAATTGGACAGGACAGCAGCAGGGCACACACACAGTGCAGTCACTAGTTACCCTGGTCAGTCTGGGAGGTGGTTTTCATGTTCTGTGTGGGGGGGGGGGGTTGCTCTGTGACTTTGTGGCGGGGGAGGGCAGTTACAGTGGTCCTTATCCTGGATCACAGAGCCACGCAGCAGGGGATCTGTAACCCTCCTCCCCCTGCCACAAAGTCACATAGCCCCCACATACACGCAGTCCCCATCAGGAGGGCTGGCAGGCTCAGTTGAAACAACCAGTCCACCACTGCAGAGCCTGTCATTCCCGCAGTTTAGAAGCGTCATTTGCATCAGTACACTACACCCGCTCCCCACCACAGTCTGCGTCCCAGGTTTAAAACATTCCCGCGAAAACAGTAATAAAGAAAACGGTGTCCATTAACAAAATAGAAGTCATTTTATTTTTAAACGTGTGTTGGAAGGGGGTGAAGGGGGTATGTAACTGGAGAGGATAGTCAACATTGACTGGGTAAAGAAACGGGGGCAGGTTCAGCTTCTCTGTACACAAACTTAAAAGTCACAGGTTACCCTGCTCACTCAGGAACCTAGCTTTCAGAGCCTCCCGGATGCACAGCGCATCCCGCTGGGCTCTTCTAATCGCACGGCTGTCTGGCTGGGCGTAATCAGAAGCCAGGCTATTTGCCTCAACATCGCACCCCGCCATAAAGGTCTCCCCCTAGCTCTCACAGAGATTGTGGAGCACACAGCAAGCTGCTATAACAATGGGAATATTGGTTTCGCTGAGATCACAGCGAGTCAGTAAGCTTCTCCATCTCCCCTTGAGACGGCCAAAAGCACACTCCACCACCATTCTGCACTTGCTCACCCGGTAGTTGAAGAGTTCTTTTTCAGTGTCCAGAGCACCAGTATAGGGCTTCATGAGCCAGGACATTAGCGGGTAGGCTGGGTCCCCGAGGATCACTGTAGGCATCTCCACATCCCCAAGAGTTATTTTGTGGTCCAGGAAGTAAATACCTTCCTGCAGCCATCTAAACAGACCAGAGTTCCTGAAAACACGAGCATCATGAATCTTGCCCGGCCATCCAACGTTTATGTTTGTAAAACGTCCCCGATGGTCCACCAGTGCTTGCAGCACCATTGAAAAGTAGCCCTTTCTGTTAATGTACTGGCTGGCCTGGTGGTCCGGTCCCAGGATAGGGATGTGAGTTCCATCTATAGCCCCACCGCAGTTTGGGAATCTCATCGCGGCAAAGCCATCTATGATGGCCTGCGCGTTTCCCAGGGTCAATACCTTTGAGAGCAGTACCTCAACGATTGCGTTGGCTACTTGCATGACAACAACCCCCACGGTAGATTTGCCCACGCCAAAGTGGTTCGCGACTGACCGGTAGCTGTCTGGCGTTGCAAGCTTCCAGAGGGCTATGGCCACTCACTTCTGTACAGTCAGGGCTGCTCGCATCCGGGTGTCATTGCGCTTCAGGGCAGGGGACAGCAACTCACAAAGTTGCATGAAAGTCCCCTTCCGCATGCGAAAGTTTCGCAGCCACTGGGATTCATCCCAGACCTGCAGCACTATGCGGTCCCACCAGTCCGTGCTTGTTTCCCGGGCCCAGAATCGCCGTTCCACAACATCCACATGACCCATTGTCACCGTGATGTCCTCGGCGCTGGGTCCCGTGTTTTCTGACAGGCCTGTGCTACTCTTAGACTTCAGGCCCTCACCGCGGTGCCGTAGCCTCCTCGCTCGATTTATCTGCATCTGCCTCAGGGAAAGGTGGATGATAAGCTGCGAGGCGTTGACAACGGACACAACTGCAGCGATGGTCGCAGCGGGCTCCATGCTCGCAGTGCTGTGGCGTCCGCGCTGTCACTGACCAGAAAAGTGCGCAAACTGATTTCCCGCCGGTGCTTTCAGGGAGGGAGGGAGGGCGGTAGTGACGGACGGATGACAACAGTTACCCAAAAGCACCCTCGACACATTTTTTTACCCAGAAGGCATTGGCTGCTCGACCCAGAATTCCAATGGGCAGCGGGGACTGCGGGAACTGTGGGATAGCTGCCCACAGTGCACCACTTCCAATGTCGACGCTTTCCCCGTTAGTGTGGAATCACAAAGTCGAATTACTGTCCTTAGTGTGGACACACACGTTCGACTTTGCAATATCGATTCCACATATTCGATTTAAGTGAAATCGAACTACTCTCATAGTGTAGACATACCCTGACATTCTGAAGAAACAGGACTTCAGTTTTCAAGACCGATTACACTGCTCTACAGCCAAAATGCTTCTGAAATAAATGTACTAATTCTGGGTCACTGAGAACAAAAATGATGCTTAAAATTGTTGATTGGTTCTAGTTTTCAAGATATGCTATTGGGTCAGTATATATGACCCTTGACTTAGGAATGGTGGAGAATAAGTGAGTTATAAAGGGAAGGGATGTCAATTTAAACCAGAAATGACTAAAATACATCTTTGACTGGATCTATGAATAAATCTATGACTGGGTTTGGCCAGTACTTGCTTTTTAGGCAAAACAATGAATGATGCACTCTGAAGCTGGTATTGCGTAATACATGATATGAATTGCATCATGTTATTCCTAGAAGTCATAGATGATGCAATCATAAAGAAGCTTACATCACTCTGCTGAACAAATTGCCCTATATCAGCTCTAG
>NW_020698006.1:0-3288 GCF_002925995.2 Terrapene triunguis | reverse complement strand
CTGTAGGGGTGAGGAATGTGAAGAGTTCTGTTTACTGATACCTGCATGCACGGCGCCCTCCGACGCTTTTAATCGCCTTATGTTTCACAGCCCCGTCCATTGCTTGTCGGTGGGGGCAGCCGCCTTTCCAATCCACCCCCAGCCCCCTACTAAGGGAAGGTGTCCCGCTGCCGGGCTCTGCCCAGCCCCGCCGTCAGCCTGCCCGCTCTGCCTGGCCCGCGGGCACCAGGGCAGCCCCGGCCTCCGTCTCCCTGCGCAGGGGTTGTCGGCGCCCTTAGGAGGCTGTCGCTGCCCGGAGCGCAGAGAGCCGGGGGCGCCCCCCAGCCCTGCCCTCCCGGCCCCTCGCGGGAGCTCCCGGGCCACACGCGCCAGCGGAGCCAGGAAGGGGCTTGACACGCGGGCCCCGCACGACCCGGTGCCATTGTCCCGGGCGGATGAGGTCACAGAGGGCCCCGCGTTCTGTGCCGCCCCGTGTCCTGGACACCGAGCCCCGCCGCGGGGCACTGAGGTCGGAGGCGCCGCGGGGAGCATGGTGCGGGCCAGAGGGGCTGCGGCTCCCGCCTCCCTCCTCCTCCTCCTCCTCTGCTCCCTGTGCAGGGGCGACACGCAGGCGGCCCCCCCGGGGGAGCCTGGCCCAGGTAGGGAGCCGCCACTGGCCCCGCGTGGGATCCCCACCCCGGGCTGCTCCCGGGCACCGCAGGGTGCTGAGCCGCCGCCCCACGAACACAGACTGGGGGGGCTGAGCCTGGCTGGGAGCAGCTCCCCCCAGCGGCTGCGCCCTGCAAAGCCCGGCTTTCCACGGGGAGGCGCGGCAGCTACGCCTAGAGGCAGGCCGGCCTGGCGCTCAGCGCGCCCCCAGACCACAGGTGCTGATAGGCCCCTTGCCAGGGCTGCTTCTCCCCCCCTTCCCCCCGGGCTTCACCTCCAGTGCAGCACAGCCCGGGGGCAGATGATGCAGTGGGTTCACTTGATACAAACTGGGGGTGTGGCTAATGCAGCCCCCTCAGGTGGGCAGAGTGTTGAGACTCCCCTCTCTTCCTGGGGGATCCTCTCCTTAAAGAGAGGGCGGGGCATGGAAGTGTGAAGAAGTAAACTCTGACTGAGACTGTAAATTCGGTGGGCCAGGGATTGTTTCCTCCAGGGGGTTTGTGCAGCCTCTAGCACAATAAAAAGGCTTCCGTCTCAGTGGTGTCCCCTGGCTTCTAGTGTAATACAGGCATGGCTACACTGTGGAGCTGTGATTGCAGCATGTGTAGATACTAGAGTTCGCTTTGCTCTAGCTAGCCCAGGTAACAGTGATGCATCTGTAACACAGATGTCAGCACAGGATAGTCACCTGAGTATGTTTCCAGGTTCTAGGTGGGTTTGTACAGCCCCTGCTGAGGCAGCTTTGTTGCTGTTGGTACCTGGGCTAGTTAGATTAATGCTAGCTTGGGTATGTCTACACAGGCTGCAGTCACACATCCTGACTGTAGTGTAGACATATCCATGATAACAACAAGAAGCAGGACATTTGTGTTTTGTTTATCCTAATGGCTCTTTATGGGAGAAAACCTGCCTAAATAGAAACCCTGATCAAATTCCTAGTTATAGCCCAGGGGTGTTCTGCAAGTGTTCACACAGTACACTACTAAAATAAAATCATACCGTTTTTGTAGTTCTCTCAAAAAATGTAAATTTAATTCCCAACAAGATTTTCTCTGCTGTTCTTTTCCACTGATACTTCCAAACTATTCCATGCAATTATTCATGCTGTTTATGATACCAGTTTCTTCAAAATTTATGTGAATATTCAAGAAGGAAAGAGGAAAACTAGTCCTCTGGAAGTTGTGTGCAATATCAAAAGAGTATGAATATTGGAAATTATGTGATTTATTACAGTAATTCACTGGCAGTGAATAGTATATTTCAAGTGTAAGGTCTGCCAATAAATAATGCCAGCAGGAAAAGTACTAAAGTAACTGCATTCCATAATGCACTGTTAAATACCATATAGTTATTGTAAAAATATAAATATTTTACTGCATATGCTTACTGCCTGCTTCGCACAATATCTCTATTATAATTATGGGACAGACACAAAGTGAAAAGAATATTTTTAACAAGGGCTCATATGATGCAGCTGTATCCATTCTTAATCATTCATTAATGTCTCATCAAAAGAGTACTGTACTTTTTGTTTGTTTCATTTACCAAAGGTCAGCATACTTGGAAGCAATTGTCATACACCATTACAGACCTTTTTACATATTTTTCTGGTATTGTTCTAAGCCATCATGTGCGTAAATGAGTCAATTGGTATGCAGATTGTCTATCATTAAAACCATTTCAAAATCAGCTTTGTCATTGGTTTAGAGTTGGAACTTTAGATTCTCGTATATACTTCTTGAATATATTGTGGTGTTCATAATGGGTATGGTAGGTGGTTATGTCAAACTCTTAAGGGCCCAGTTTTTTCAGTGGGAGTTTTGCCTGAGTAATATAGCCTTTATAATATAGATGAGATTACCAATGGTATCTTAAACCACAGTGACCTGTGCCAAAGGTTCATGCTCCCTGAGGCTACAGTATCAGAAATAGCAGGGTGAGAATCACTATTAGAAATATCATTAAGTTTGGAGACTCTAGGAGCACACGAGGAACAATAGCCATGAGCACAATGACATTCTCAAGTTATCAATTGTCCTTTTATTAACAATTTTGTTAAGCTCATGAACAAAACCACAATTACTAAGACATAACACAGAGCTAGAAATAAACCACAAAACATCTAACAGCAAAGATTTTATACTCACATCCCCAGGGGTACCATAGAGATGGGTATCTCTCAGCAGGTGGTCATTTGTGGAGGATCTCCTTCCTGTTGGATTCTTCCTCCTTTATTCATGTTGGGGAACCCCTTTTATTCTGTGTTACAATCATAACCCTTATGCATATGCATGAGGGTTCCAACCCCTTTTCCCTTATCTGGACTTCCACACCCCATTAATGTTGTGGTGCCTCCTTTTCATAGACTATCCTCTTAGCTCTCCTTATCTTCATTAACATTTATATCAACGTGTCCCAATGGTAACTTGCTGTCATTGCAGCGTTTCCTATGATGTTACAATCAGGCATCTTGCGGTAGTGATGGGCACATTGTGGCATCTTTTCTTGAACATCACCCATTAATACATCTTTTACAATAATCTTACAACTTTACTGGTATAGGGTTACCCTTGGGTCAATAGTCATGTCAGCTTCTTTCAGGCCTAAAGCTTGATATGGCTAAGCTGAAATTTGACAGGC
>NW_020698005.1:0-4304 GCF_002925995.2 Terrapene triunguis | reverse complement strand
GAATAAAGGGGAACGATCACGTTCCTCGATCTGCTGGCAATGCCCCTACTTATACAGCCCAAAATGCCGTTAGCCTTCTTGGCAACAAGAGCACACTGTTGACTCATATCCAGCTTCTCATCCACTGTGACCCCTAGGTCCTTTTCTGTATAACTGCTACCTAGCCATTCGGTCCCTAGTCTGTAGCTGTGCATGGGATTCTTCCGTCCTAAGTGCAGGACTCTGCACTTGTCCTTGTTGAACCTCATCATGTTTTTTTTGGCCCAATCCTCATTGCTGGTGTTGGTGTGGGAGATAATCAGTGGGACACTGGGCTGACAGCTCTGCGAACAGTATGGGGTACAGGACAAGCCCAAACACAAGGTGGCATGGGAAGGTTCATGTGTCTTTCCCTTTGGTGTTGCAAGAACCTTCTTCTGGTTCTGTGGTAACAGTACCAGTTGATGAGGCCTCTGGAAGGGCCAGATGTCCACTCACGTCCAGATCTTTTGAATCTGTGTTTTTTCAGCGCTGCAAAAAGCCGACATGGAAAGTGAGTATGTTGTTCTATCTGCCCTTTATAACAGGGATTCCCGACCCATGGAGCCTAAAGGGTTCTGTCCAACCAAGGTACAACTGGGTATAAAAGCATCATACTGTTTCATTACAACACAAACAGGAGACACTTTGACCTAGAAAATAAGATGTTTCAATCTGTATTAAGTAGAAGCTGCCCTTAATTATTTTAATACAAAAATAAATTAAATAAATGTTGACTATGTCATAATCCTACATGACATGTCCCATTATGACATAACTTCACAATATGACATGTAATTATGCACCACTACTGAGAAAATAATAAAAGTATAATAAAAATGAAAATAAAGTAGAAAAAATTTATACACATAAAATTGATTTTTTTTCTGAAATTAAATTTTCTGAACCAAAACCACTTTTTGTTTTGGAAAGATTTGTTTTCATGGGAATTTTCATTGAAATCAATATGATTTCATGAAAAAAAATCATTTACATTGATATGATATTTTCTGACAGAAAACTTTTAACAAAAATTTTCTGACCAGCTTCACTGTCAACCTTTTGGATGCACATTTTATGTACTCTGTGGCCTTGCTAAAATATACCAATATCATACTGAGCACTTATGGTCCAACTGTTTGATGCCCAGTCAAGCACAGCTGTATTCCTGCAGTGTCAGAACAAATCATTGCAAAAGATGGAATCTCCATACTTCATTTGCACATTTTTGCAATCCAGCAGAGCTTCAAAATTCTGGAGGTTTCGTAAGTTAGTAACTTTTGAAGTAGGACTCGGGATCTGCTCATAACTTATTTTTTAATAATCTTGTTCTTATCCCAGATACACACCAACACAGGTTAACATTCAGCGATACTTAGAGTAGGTCCAGTGGGCATAATTAAAACTTCTTTGGAAAAAGAAGTTCTGCAAATGACGCAAGTCGTAAATTAAATTTTACTGTTGCACACACTTAATTACTTAACTACAAATTGAGAATATGCCATGCACAATAACAGTTAGGGGAATCTCCAGATGCTGAAATAAACTTGGAAAAAAAGAATTACAAAATTACAGACATTTGTTTGTTTCACCCACATGTGCCTGGTCTAATAGTTAAAGCAAAACAAAAAATTGATTGAATATATCTACAACCAAAGCAACAACTTTGGGTCACTATGATCCATTGAATTCTTTTATTTGTTTTGTGTGATTTCAGCATTTGGAGGACCACTGGTCTGTTCATGGAACTGTTTGCAAACCCCAAACTTTTCACAGATTTTATTGAAAATTCTTCTGGAAATGGGTCCCAGAAAGAGCACTCCTCCATGTTTCATTATTCTCCAGATGAAAAAGTTTTGTATTCATCCCTTCAAGCAGGGAGTGGGAAGTATATCATATGGCTTAGGTGTCCTGTCTCACAAAAGAACAAATAACAAATACTGAATCGAGTGAGCAGTTGATGAACAATCCACAAATGAATATCATTTGGCCAAACTACTGTCCAAACACTTATAAATACCAAATTCATTCAGAGGAAATCAGGTTCATTTGACAAATGATTTGCTAAGCCAAAACTGAGTCTAATTCTCAGTGAATCGTATTTTAAAGGAATAGTTTGGCTTTGCCATGTGCATCTTCTGCGAGAGATGTCACAGTCTGTTTTGTTTCATTACAGCGAGGCTAACATGACATGACTCTCATTATGGATTAATTCAGGACTCGTTATGTCGGTGGGTAAGTGAGGGTGAGGGTGTTTATCCCCACTCCTAATACATATCTTGCACAGGTGAACAAAGGGCAGCCACTTCCTAAATCTGTGTGGAGTTTGATCCAGGTCCCAGTGAAATCAATGGGAACCACTCACTGGCTTTCACCCTAGGAACACAGCACCACTGTCCCACAGGTGCTGGGTCCCCCTTCTACTCCAGCTAGGGTGACCAGATAGCAAGTGTGAAAAATCGGGATGGGGTGGGGGGGTAATAGGAGCCCATATTAAAAAAAGCCCCAAATATTGGGACTGTCCCTATAAAATCGGGACATCTGGTCACCTTAACTCCAGCTGTAGGCCCAGAGCAGTCAGGGAGTGGCATGTAAGCAGCATCCTGTGACAAAACGTAGCAGGACACAATCGGGCATACACTTCCCCAGAGCCCTCATTGGCTGATTTTCCTATAATGTCTCTGCTGCAAAGCTAGCTGAATCATTCCTTCCATGGGCCATTGCATTGTCACAACTGAGGCCTGTAACTTTACTGCATGAGCTTGTAGAACAGAAATCCAAACATTGTTAAATCCCTTATTTAAGTGATTGTTTAGGACTAGAGTGAGGTGAAATTTTTCAACTGAAACTTTTTTCCCAGCAAAAAAGTGCAGATTCAGGTAAACTGAAACAATGTGTCTTGCTTTCATTGAATTGTTTTGGTAAAGGTGGGGGGGAACCTTTAAAAATTTAAGAAAAAAATATTTTGTTTTGATATTTTCTAAAAAAAACCTTTCAATTATTTGGTTCAAAATGACTTTTTGTTTAAAAATTTCCTTTAATTTTATTTTTTTTTTAAAATTAAAAATCACTCAAAATTAAACCAAAATGTTTAATTATTGGCCAAACAAAATGTTTCATTTGACCCAAAATGAAACATTTTTTTTAACTTTTCAATTTACCAAAATTTTGTTTTTGGTTCAACCCAAAACAAATTCCCCCACAATTTATCTTTGGAATTTCCAGTGAACTAAAAAAAAAAATCTATTTACACAGCTCTAATTAGGACAGATGGCTGATCACACACAGCATTTCCTAGAGGGCTAACTGTCTGTTGCCAGACTTCTCAGGCTCCCGCTTCCTGAGCATTAGGAGATAACTGAAGATTTTGACACAGGAGTTCCTGCAATGTCTTGTTATGTAGGAAGGTGTCAGTAGAATGAACCAGATACGAACTAGATATGAGGTTGAAAGGTCTCAAATCTACAGCACAATCAGTTGGTAAAACATGGGAAGCTGGGAGGGATTCATATCTAATTCTAAGTGTGAGGCACAGAACAACTAAAGGGACTAAGGACCAGATTTTTAAAGGTATTTAGGTGTTGCTCAGCTCAGTATCACAAATCCTGAGTGATTTAGATTGCTAAATCCCATTTTCAAAAGTGATTTAGGCACTTAGAAGCCTAAGTCTCAATGTGACTTAGGCTAGGTTTACACTGGGGGGGTCGACCTAAGCGCGTAGCTGAAGTCGGTGTATCTTAGGTCGATTTACCTGGCCGTGAGGATGGTGGTGAGTCGACCACTGCCGCTCCCCCATCGACTCCACTTCTGCCTCTCACCACGGTGGAGTTCTGGAGTCGACGGCAGAGCAATTGGGGATCGATTTTATCGTGTCTACAATCTGGCGGGTAGTGTAGATGTACCCTTAGACTGCTAAGTACCTAAGTCAATTTTGAAAAGGGAGTGTAGCTAAGTCCCTTGTAACGCTGAGTGGAGAAACGCCTAAAAATCTGGGCCTAACTGTTAACACACACCAAAAGTTTGCCTGAAGGATCAAAGCAATATGCTTTAGCTGCCTCTTCACTGTTTGCTTCCAGTGGAGACAAAAATGCATCTGAGAACTCATTACCCAAGGCAATGACATGCTACCACTGTATGATTCACTCTAAATATTTCTGCTGTATCTTCACAGCGAGAGAGAGAGAGAGAGAGAGAACTTTTCCCAAAAGTTCTTGTTGGATCTTAGATTTTGCAGAGTGAGGGATGGAAACAGAGTTTCAGGGTATGTCTACACTACGAAATTAGGT
>NW_020698004.1:0-2052 GCF_002925995.2 Terrapene triunguis | reverse complement strand
GAGGACTGGCCTGCCTCCCAAGGTCTGTGAGAGTGAGGGATCATTTTTCACTCTATGCATCTGAAGAAGTGAGGTTTTTACCCACAAAAGCTTATGCCCAAATAAATCTGGTAGTCTTTTAGGTGCCACCAGACTCCTTGTTGTTTTTTTAGATACAGACTAACACGGCTACCCCCTGATACTTGACACCATGCAAGGCACTAAATTTAGCCGTATGGAGTGGAAATCCATCAACCTCAACAAAAAACTTGCACAGATACAGACAGACATCATCTTCCTCTCCAAATGTAAACAGATGGACATCATACCAAATGGACTGAAGGTAAAAAATCCATTGCAATCAACATACTACACTGACTATGGTGAGAGACTGTGCCACACACTCTCAAAGAAACTGAGGAACTACCTGATCAGCATCCTGTACAGCAGACAGGAGAAGATCAAGAATGAGCTCTCAGAACTGGAGACTCTCATACAATACCAACCTTCCACACAAACTTCCACGTGGCTGGACTTTACAAAAATGAGACAAGCCATTTACAATGCACACTTCACTTCTCTACAGAGGAAAAAGGACAGTAAGCTATCTAAACTCCTACCTGCCACAGGGGGCTACAACAGTGGTACCCTCAACTCATCTAACAACATTGTCAATCTTTCCAACCACACACTTAGCCCAGCAGAAGAGTCTGTCCTATCTCGGGGACTCTCTTTCTGTCCCACCATCCCCACGAACATGATAAAGTTCTGCGGTGATCTGGAAGCCTACTTTCGTAGTCTCCGACTCAAGGAATACTTTCAATGCACCACTGAACAGTGCACTGACCCACAGGAACCCTCCTACCAACACTACAAGAAGAACTCTGCGTGGACTCCTCCTGATGGTCGAAATGACAGACTGGACCTCTACATAGAGTGCTTCCGCAGACGTGCACAGGCTGAAATTGTGGACAAACAACATCACTTGTCCCATAACCTCAGCCGTACAGAATGCAATGCCATCCACAGCCTCAGAAACAACTCTGACATTATCATCAAAGGGGCTGACAAAGGAGGTGCTGTAGTTATAATGAACAGGTCGGATTATGAACAGGAGGCTGCCAGGCAACTCTCCAAGACCACATTCTACAGGCCACTATCCTCTGATCCCACTGAGGAATACCAAAAGAAACTACACCATCTGCTCAAGAAATTCCCAGCTACAGTACGGGAACAAATCTACATGGACACACCCCCAGAACCCTGACCAGGGGTAGTCTATCTGCTACCAAAGATCCATAAACCCGGAAACCCTGGACGCCCCATCATCTCAGGCATTGGTACTCTTACAGCAGGATTATCTGGCTATTTGGACTCTCTCCTCAGACCTACTACCAGCACTCCCAGCTATCTTCGAGACACCACCGACTTCCTGAGGAAACTATAATGCATTGGTGTTCTTCCTGAAAACACCATCCTGGCCACCATGGATGTAGAAGCACTTTACACCAATATTCTACATAAGGATGGACTACAAGCTGTCAGGAACAGTATCCCTGATGAGGCCACAGCACGCCTGGTGGCTGAGCTTTGTGACTTTGTCCTCACCCACAACCACTTCAGATTTGGGGACAACTTATACCTTCAAGTCAGTGGCACTGCTATGGGTACCTGCATGGCCCCACAGTATGCCAACATTTTTATGGCTGACTTAGAACAACGCTTCCTCAGCTCTCGTCCCCTAGTGCCCCTCCTCTACTTGTGCTACATTGATGACATCTTCATCATATGGACCCACGGAAAGGAGGCCCTTGAAGAATTCCACCTGGACTTCAACAATTTCCACCCCACCAACAACCTCAGCCTGGACCAGTCCACACAAGAGATCCACTTCCTGGACACTACAGTGCAAATAAGTGATGGTCACATAAACACCACCCTATACCGGAAACCTACTGACCATTATACATACCTACATGCCTCCAGCTTCCATCCAAGACACATCACACGATCCATTGTCTACAGTCAAGCCCTAAGATACAACCGAATTTGCTCCAACCCCTCAGACAGAGA
>NW_020698003.1:0-4869 GCF_002925995.2 Terrapene triunguis | reverse complement strand
CGTGCCGGTCCAGCCCCAGTGCGGGGTGTGAGGGGAGGCGTGTGTTTGGCCATCGGCTCCCCAGCCCCATCTGCAGCGTTGGTACGTTCCGAGCGGAGCGGGAGGGGACGAGTGGCAGTTGGCCGAGAGCGGGTGGAGGGAGGGGGCTGGGGGACGTGGCCTGAGCGCACCTTCTTGGGCCTGGGGGGTCCAGGCGTGCACGGGGGAGGGGCTTGTTGTTGTTTTTTGCTCTGCCCCCCCCCCCCCCCCCGCGTCCCGATTTTTCACTTCTGTCATCTGGTCACCCTATGCTAGCTAAGGCTGTAGAGTACACTCATTAATCTCTCTCTCTAAGTCTCGGTGCCACTAGATGGGACAGAACACCACACCCAGGAAGTGTGTGGGTGACACATTCATGCATGTGTCCATGTGTGCGCTCACATTTGCATGTGCGTGTATCTGCATATGTGCATGCACGTGTATGTGCATGCTTGTGTGCATGTGTGTGTGTTGTGCATGTGTGTGTGTGCATGTGTACATGCATGTGTGTGCTTGTATGTTTGTGTGCATGTGCCTGTGTGTGAATGTGTGTGGGGAGGGGAGCTGAGTAGGGTTACCATTCGTCCGGATTCCCCCGGACATGTCCGGCTTTTTAAGCTAAATATAGCGTCGGGGGGAATTTGTAAATGTCCGGACTTCCCCCTGATGCAGAGCACGCGCGGCTAACAGTGCTGCCGGACGGACGGTGTCACTTACATGGGGCTCCAACACTCAGCCAGAGAGGGCTCCTCCTCCCCCTGCAGCTGAGATCACTCCCTCCCTGCATCGCAGATCGGCTCCGGCAGTCTGGAGCTCCTCCCCCGCTGCTGCCCAGTGGCTCAGGCAGTTCCTGAGCAAGTTCACCGAGACATTAGGTGAAGAAAGGCCAACAACAAGGGGGCCAGGGGGTCGGAGAAGGGGCAGGGAGGTTTTGGAGGGGGCAGTCAAGAGACGGGAGGGGGTCGGGAGTTCGGGGGGGGGCTTTCTGGGGGGGGCTGTCAGGGGGTGGGGGTGTGGATAAGGGTTGGGGCAGTCAGGGTACAGGTAGGGGGTAGAGTCCTAGGGGGCCAGTTAGAATGGGGGGAGGGTCTCAGGAGGGGGCAGTCAGGGGACAAGAGGCAGGGAGGCTTAGGTAGGGGGTGGAGTCCTGGGGGGCAGTTAGGGGCAGGGGTCCCAGGAGGGGGCAGTCAGGGGACAAGGAGTGGGGGGAGGGTTGGGGGTTCTGAGGGGGGGAAGTGGGAGGGGCAGGGGCGGGGCTAGGGCAGGATGGGGCGGGGCAAGGGCAGGACAGGGGCGGGGCTCCTCCCGTCCTCTTTTTTGCTTGCTGGATTATGGTAACCCTAGAGCTGAGACATTTGAATGCCTGAGACCAGGAGTATCTGGAGCACAGATCCTGGTGGCTTGCTGGACAGGCTGTTTTATGTCCCACATGTGAGCTGGCACAGAGCCCTGCTCCTGACCCAGGCCATCCCCGTTCCTCTCTAAGTCCTGTTCTTAACCCACTTCTGACTTCCTCAGAAACTTTTGGCCAGAAGCATTTGCCGAGGCTAGAGTTGCAGCCGTCAGTGCATTTGGAGCGAGCAAGCGGGCTGTGCTGTGAACATCTCGGCTGGTGGGCTGGTGCCAAGTTGCACAGGCCGTTTGAGTAGGTCAACCCTAGCACCCTCTCCCTGCATCTGTGCTTTGGAATGCCTCTTCATACCGAACACTGACAGGCCCATGCTTCTAAGTATCTGCTGGCCCCACCCTGCTGTCCTTGCTGCTCCCAGAGGGTTGGGCCGTTTGTCCGGGATGGGGTCAGATGACCCATTGCTGAGGAGCAGCTCTGGCCCGATGCAGTGAGAACGGGCTGGGGTTCAGTCTGATCTCCGTTGACAGGAGTGGTGGAGCCGGGCACCCTGCCATGAGCACTTAGCCCCAGTGATGGAGTTACATCCCAGGCCCAGCTCCCCCTAGTTCCCAGGGGTGGAGGGAGAAGCAGCTTCTGTGATGTTGGTGCCTGAACTCACTGCAGTCGCTGCGGCTGCCCCCACCCTGCTGGAATCAATCTGTTGTCGGGGCGGTTGGGTTGTGTGAGTCAGGATTCGGAACAGGCCCTGCCTTTGCGCCATCACTGACTGGCCAGCCAGGGGAGTAGCCAACAGTGTGATGGGCCCTTGCTGGCTGTTAATTTAATTTAATTTAATTTAAATTTAAAAAAAATAATTTAATTTAATTTTTCCTCTGGCCCAGTGTCCCTCCTACGGATGGCCCGCTGTGTCTGTCACCCAAACACAATGGCAAGGAAGCTGTTGGATGTGAGGCTTGAGCAGGCTGGCTGGAGGCCCAATGCCTGGGGGACCAGTTACTGCTGCCTTTGAAGGCTCTGAGTGCTGCCCTCCACTTCAGAGCACGCTGACTGTTCTGCGCAAGCAGCTCAAGCACCAAACTCAGTGAGCATCACCCAGGGCTTGGAACGCTGCACATCTGCCAGCAACCACAGCAGGGAAGGAAATTTGCGTCAGCCACTTGACAGAACTGGCTGGGCATGCGATTCCGTGGGGGGGCCTGCAGGCGGCTGAGTGAGTCTGCAGCAAATCCTGGGGTGTCCGATGCTGCGGCTCTCCCTGCAAAAGGCTCTGTCGGAGAGTTTGGGGACGGATGAGTCGCAGTCTGTGGAGAACTCGGCAGCTCCCCTCTTACCTCCCTAATTAATGGCAGGACACAGCACAGCCAGCCTGCTCATTGTGACAGTGACATCCAGGGCGCTCAGTCCCCTAGTTTTCAAATTAAGGAAACTCCCACATGGAAACCTCCAGCTTCACGCAAGGTGATAATTTATTCTCCTTTGCAAAAGCAGCTTTGAAAGCCCATCGTGAGGTCGCTTGAGTGTGTGCTCAGCCACGCCAAGCAGCCGGCCAGGGCCAGCACAAGAAGCCTGCTGACCAGCTGCATCAGTAACCTGCCTCTAGCTAGACTGCTGCCTTTGCTGCCTCCTCATGCAATTGCAGAGTCCGAGAGACCGGCGCTGGCAAAGTCCAGGGAGCAGCTTCTCTCCTCGCTGCTACTGCAGTGTGTCACAGACTCACAGGTCGTGCCCACTCTTGGCCCCGTATGGTCCCTGGGAGGAGCCCCCTTCAGTGTGACAGCACTTCTCGGGGGTCCACTCTCTCTCGGGGGTTAAGCCCCTCCGCCTCCTGGAACCGCACCTCTCTGAGCCTTAGCATGCCTGTCTCTCGCCGTGGGCCCCCTCAAGGAGTGCACTCGCTCTGGACCCCCGGGGCCTCCACTCCCAGAGGGAATAATGCAACCCTGTTCTCTAGACCAGAATGAGTAAAACAGGAGGTTTTATTGAGCGTCTGAACACAGCATAGGAAACTCTCAGGGCCCTCAGGCCTGGCCTCCCTCAGCACCGTACATCTAAGTCTCTCCTGCATCCAGATGGGCTCTGCCTGCTCTCTCCCTCCAATCCCGAGCCCTCGTGCTTTCCAGCTGGGCATCCGATATCACCCTCCTCAAGTCCTGCCTCTGTCCATTGTCTTCTATCCAGGTAAACAGGGTCACCTGGGGCCTCCTCTCCTCTCAGACGTCCTTTGCACCCCCCTGGCTGGAACCAGCTGGTCAGGTCACCGGGGTACTCTCTTCACAGCCCACTGTCCTCCCACTGGCCAGAACCAGCTGTGACTCCCGAGATGGGCCTCCCGGTCACCACGTCACCAGCTGCTGGGGTATCCATTCTCCAGGCCATTGGCTGGCGGTCGCCGGTCCTCTGTAACAACAAACTCCCTCTCCCATCACCTCGTTAAACCAGTAACACCCAGGGAAACTGAGTCCCACCCCCTGTGCATGCAAATCATTGAAAAAAAAACAAGAAAAAAACAATAGAACCCCCCACTTCGTCATCTCTCTCTCCCCTTCAAGTCTGAACTGAGTGGGGTCACTTAGCCAGTGACTTGGGGAAGTTCAGGGTCCCCGCCCCATGATAAGGCATCGGTTATAACATTGGCACCCCCCCTCACATGGACCACCTCAATGTCATAACCCTGGAGGAGCAGGCTGCATCTCAGCAGCTTGGCATTAGCCCCTTTTATTTGGTGCAGCCACGTCAGGGGTGAATGGTCAGTGTACACAGTGAAGCGCTGCCCCAGTAGATATGGCTGCAGCTTTTTAAGGGTCCACACCATGGCCAGGCATTCCTTCTCTATGGCCACATAGTGCTGCTCCCGGGCAGCAGCTTCTTGCTCAGGTACACAATGGGGTGTCTCTCCCCCTTAGTATCAGTTTGCATCAGCACCGCACCCAGCCCGGGGTCTGAGGCGTCAGTGAACACCAGGAAGGGTTTGTTAAAATCCGGGTTTACCAGCTTTGGTTGAGTGCCCCCTTTAGCGCACAGAGAGCCCTCTGGCACTGCTCATCCAGACCACCTTGTCCGGCTTTCCCTTCCTACAAAGCTCTGTGAGGGGAGTTGCCAGGGAGCTAAAGTGTGGCACAAACCTCCGGTAGTACCCCGCCATCCTAATGAAAGCCTGTACCTGCTTCTTAGTCTGGGGAGCGGGACAATCCTTGATTGCCTCAACTTTGGCTGGCTCCGGCTTCAGATGGCTGCTCCCCACCTTGTGGTCCAGGTATGACAGCTCTGCATCCCCATCTTGCATCCAGTTTTTATGGTCAGTCCTGCATCCTGGAGGCGACCCAGCACCCTCTTCACCTGGGACACATGTTCCTCCCAGGTCTGGCTAAAGACACAGATATTGTCAATATATGCTAGAGCAAAATCCTCCATCCCCGTTAGTAACTGGTACACCAGGCGCTGGAAGGTGGTAGGTGTCCCCTTGAGGCCAAAAGGCAGGACCAGGAACTCGAAGAGCCCTA
>NW_020698002.1:17941-18833 GCF_002925995.2 Terrapene triunguis | reverse complement strand
AACAGGTAATGATCAAGTGATCTCTCTCCTGCCATCCATCTCCACCCTCTGACAAACAGAGGCTAGGGACACCATTCCTTACCCATCCTGGCTAATAGCCATTAATGGACTTAACCTCCATGCATTTATCTGTTTCCTAGAGACTGGCTCCATGGGGTCCCTCACAAAGTGGAGACGGTTACTGTGGGTTTGTCTTTAGTATAGCTTATGTACATACTTCACAAACTGAGCATTTGAGCTTGTTCCAGAATCTGGGATGAGCCTATGTTGTGAAAACTGAAATGCTCAAAATAGCACATGCATGTGAATGGACACAGGGTGCTAAAATTAAATTAACCCAGGGGTTCTCAAACTGGGGGTCAGGACCCCTCAGGGGGTCACGAGGTTATTACTGGGGGTCGCGAGCTGTCAGCCTCCACCTCAAACCCTGCTTTGCCTCCAGAATTTATAATAGTGTTAAATATATAAAAACGTGTTTTTAATTTATAAGTGGGGGTCGCACTCAGAGGTTTGCTATCTGAAAGGTGTCACCAGTACAAAAGTTTGAGAACCACTGAATTAACCCCTCTGAAGCCTCGGGGAGTGAAGCGGGGTCGGTGTCTCCCTTGGTAGGGTTGGGAAGGAGGTAGGTGGTATAGGATATTGCTCTTCTCATGTGATCCCTCCCCCAGTGGCTAATTTTAAATGAAGCTACCCTCCCCTGACATGAATCTCCCTATGGCACTGAAATTAAATGTAGACTATAATTTGGCATTTGAGAACTGAAAGGGATGGTAGCCCTAAGGCAAAAGCTAACAGCTTGGCTCTTCTGCAAGCCTCAAACTGCTGAATGAGCTTTAGGGTAGGGAAGGCTGTGCCTCCCAAACAGCCTGGCCCTGCCCCCTATCCGACC
>NW_020698002.1:0-17841 GCF_002925995.2 Terrapene triunguis | reverse complement strand
CCCCCCCCCCGGCCCCGGCCCCTTACTCCTGGCTCCCCCCTTACCCGGAGCCTCAGCGTGCCGCGTCCAGGAGCATCCCTGGACAGCGCTGCAGCGTGGCTCTGGTGGGGCCTGAGCTCCTCCCCGCTCAGAGCCGTGTGGTAAGGGGGCGGGGCTACGAGCTCTGGGCCGAGCGGAGGGAGCTCAGGCCCCGCTGGAGCTTGCAGCCCTGCCCCCTTACCACGCAGCTCTGAGCGGGGAGGAGCTCAGGCCCCACTGGAGCCAGCCGCTTTAGCTCTGTCCAGGGCCGCTCCTGGATGCGGCGCTCTGAGGCTCCGGGAGAGGGGCGGAGGTGGGGTCGGGCCGGGGCCAGGGAGGGAGCCTCAGCCATTCTCGTGGGGGCCCCTGCGGAGCCCAGGGCCTGGGGCAAATTACCACACTTGCGCCCCCCCCCGCCCCGGGCGGCCCTGCCAAAAGCAAAAAAACCCAAAATTTTGAGTGTGAGACAAAAGTGGAATTTTAATTAGAAGCAAAGTGAAAAATCTCAAGTTCGTACAAAATGAAAATTTCAGGTTGAACCTAAACAGAAGTGTCACCTCAATATGAAATGACCAATTCAATTAGAAATGCAACAAAATGAAATTTTCAATTAGAAATTAAATGAAAATTTCATGCTGAAATCAAACACAAATTTTCACTTCCTTTCATTTTGGTTTGATGTTTTCCAGCCCCATTTTTTATTCAGCCCCATTTTCCAAATGATAAATTGTCGAAAAAGGACAAGCAGGCCTGCTCTTTACATAATCCACCCCTAGATAGGGACAGAGAGGTTCCACAGCGCAATGGAGAATTGGATCCAGTTGGTGTCCTGCCGAGCCTGCCAGCTTGCTTGTGTACCGAGCTATTAACCAGAGAGGCACTGAAATCAAATACCTTGCATTCAGATCCTCAGTCATTGCTCCTCCACCCCAGTCCCCCCTGCACCAGCTCATTAATTTCGCTTTCTGCTTTGTAGCCTTGCAATGAATAAAAATGAAGTTACAAAAACAAAAAACAAAAGAGAACGTGTCCGCTTTGGGGGAATGTAATGAACTCCTTGAGCCTCAAAATGTGGAGCAGTTGCTGCATCTAGTAGGCTGAGCAAGGCTCACATTAGAGCATGGGAGCGGGAGCGGGTGATTAACCCTTTCAAGGTGTAACTAATCTGACCTGGATGAGGTGTAATTGCATGGTGACTGGCAATGGAAATAAGCAACTCTATGGCCTATGAGCTCAGCGTGATCCCAGCTGGTATTGGTCGTGTACGGAGATGGAGGTGGGGAGAGAAGAAGGGTGTGTGTTTGTGGATGCAGGGATGGGTATGTGGATGGAGGGATGGATGGATAAAGGGCTGTGGGGATAGAAGGGGTGTGTATGGGGATGGAGAGAGGGGTATGTATGGTGATGTATTGGATGGAGGAGTTTGAATGGGGATGGATGGATGTACCGATAGCTAGGATGGATGGACGGCTGGATACATGGATGGATGCATGGATATATGGGTAGAAGGGTGTCTATGGAGGTAGATGGATGTACAGTTGGCTGGGATGGATGGATGCATACTTGGATGGATGCATGGATATATGGTGTCACTCTGTCTGGAGAGGCTCCTGACCATGAATGTCTACCTCAGGGCAGACTGTCAAAAGCAGGGCAGCCACCCCAGACAGGTGGTATGTTCTATAATTAGATTTCCCCAACCCAGTAACAAATGCGAACTCCCAAAATACTGCAGTCATCTTGTAATGGAGTCACAGGCAGTTCCCTTAGACACTCCAGTCTATCTTGCCACCCAAGACAATACTAACACACAAGTGAGCTGGTTTGGCTTCCAGCTGTGAGTTTGTCAGTTCTCAGCTGACACCTAGGCCTTGGCCAGAGCTGACATTTGGCTTACCACCGTCCCACCCCCAACGCAAAACTGGTGTAGGAAGGGCTGTCGTTAGTGCTCCTGAACATGCTTCAGGGTTACCCTGTTCTTGATGGGGCCCCAGTCACTATATTTTCCTTCCCTTGACAGGAATAATTTCCATGTGAAATTCTTGTGGAGCAAGACTCCAAGGCAATAATCTAGAATTTGTCCCCTTAGCTTGGTGCAGCTGTATAAGGGGAGAATGATCTGTCAAAACCTGAAATTTTTTATTACACAAATAAGGTTTACGTTGCTTTACAGCCCAGATGATGGCATAGAATTCCCACTTGGTGACAGCTTGGTTCTGTTCAATAGGGGTTAGTTTTACTCGAGAAGGCAAAGCACTGAACCTAACCCAGTGTTAGAAGTCCCATCACCTTCTTTTATATTCTCCAAGCCTTTTTCACAGACCTCTGTCGCTGCCATCTCGTCTGGCTTCCCTTTTTTGTAAGGTCTGTTGTGGGGGCCACAATGTTGCTAAACCCCTTCACAAACCTCCAGTGGTAGTTGTCCAGACCAATAAAGGATTGGACCTGCTTCTTGGTTCATGGAGCAGGACAACTCCTAATAGCTTCTACTTTAAAGAGTTGGGGCAAAAAAACCCAGTGCCCTCCCTGTGTCCTACATAAGATACCTCTGCAGCTCCCATTCTGCAGTTGGAGACTTGACAGTGAGGTCGGCTTCTTTAAGTCTTTGTAACACAATTCTCACATGATTCAAGTGGCCTTGCCAGGAGCTACTGAAAATAGCCAAATCATCTAGCTAAGCCCTGGCAAAGGTTTGTAACCCCTGCAGCATCTCATTGACAAGCCTCTGAAAGGTAACTCCTCCATTGATCAATCCAGAAGGCATCACCTTAAATTCATATAAGCCAGAGTCCACTATGAAAGAGGATTTTTCTTCTGCATCAGCTTCGAAGGGAATTTCCAGTACCCATGCGTCAAATCCATGGGGCTTATGAATTTTGCACACATCCCCAATAGGTCCTCTATTCAAGGTGTGGGGTATGGGTGGGGTTAGGTGATAGCATTTAGTTCTCTAAATTCCCCACAAAACTCATGGTTTTATCCTTTTTAGGTACCATCACAATAGGCGATGCTATGGGGCTTTTTGATTTAATAATGACCCCCATCTCCAGCTTGCTATCTACCGCCACCTGGATCTGCTTCTGGATTTCCACTTTAGCCCAATGTGTCTTCCTAGGAGCAGGGCAGGGCCCTGTAGTTTCAATGGAATGTCGGTTAAACTGGCTCGGTTGGAAAATACCTGTTGTGGTGCTTGAAAAGGGTCAGCATTTCCTGCTTTGGGGTTGGATCCAAACTCTCCCCAAACTCAATGCTCTCCAGAGGAGTTTTGTCCTTGCTCTCCCTGACCAAATCAAACAAAGGAGCATTAAACATTCCTTCCTCAGCACAACAAATCATATTCGCTGCCATTTCCCTTTCATGGTAAGCTTTTAACTTATTGAAATGCACTGTCTTCACAGCTCTCCTGCCCTGGGGTTTTCCTTACATCATATTTGGCTTCATTCACTCTTTCTATCCCCTCAAAAGGACCTTCCCAATAATCCTGAATTCTGTCTTTCCTCACTGGGATCAACACTAACACCATATCACCAATATCAAATACTCTATGCCAACCGCACCGACCCTTCTGGGTTTCCTGACTTCTTTTAAGGTTCTTTTGCACTAAATCCATCATACACTGTAAATTCTCCTTAAAATGAGTAACATACTCCTCTACCAGCTGGCCTGTCTCCTCAGTACTGCCCTCCTAAGAGCCTCAAATCAAATCTGGGGGTGCCCTCACCTGCCTCCCATACAGGAGATCAAAGGAGGAAAGCCAATAGTTTCCTGGGGAACACTTCTGTAGGCATATAGAAGATAAGGGAGACACATGTCCCAGTCATTCTCACACCTGGAGATAACATTCTTTGCATAGATTTTAAAGTTTTATTAAATCTTTCCACAAGCCCATTAGCTTCTGTATGATAGGAGAAAATCTGTAAGGCCTGTTAGCACAACACAATCTCTCTCTTTTATGAACTAGTTCCACCTAGGATTGGACATTTGTTCATAAAACCACAATTACAAAAGCCAAAATCTTATTTCAATTTAAGTGTTTAGACGAAATGGGGGGAAAAAAGTACTTTGTTCTATTTTAAGGGTGGCAAATTCCTTGTCCTAAAATTGGGATTTACACATCTTAACTTGTTGCAACATTTTAAAAAATGACAGTTGAACCATTCAGATGTTAACAAAGCTTACGAACTGACAACTCACTTCCTTTATAGCTAAAACGAAACTGAAAACCACTGCTGTTATATGGTTTAAAATATTTAAGGACAAGCCAGCTCTTATCACTGCCTTGGCTATATGCCCAGAAAGGGCAAAGATGGAAAAACTCCCCCCCTCCCGCCTTTTACTAAAGCTGGGCGGTTACACAAAACATGAAAATTGTACGCATTTATGGATAAGCTTGCTCACTTGGAGAAAAACTTTAGCCCTAATGGCATTCTTAGTTAGGTGTACTGCTTCCTGTAAAAAGAAGCAAAAAAAAGAGAGACAGAGAGAGAGAAAATATGTTCTTTTGGAACCACTTTTGCTTTCATGAGCCATTTACAACACTGTAAAAAATCATTGGTGTTTGTAGTCTATGACAGCCAATGTGTTTTACCACCAACGTTTATGAAGACACCATGGCCACTGTGACAACTTGGCCCATCATGGGATCCAACCTGTGACCCTAGAACTGTGCTGTCCTCCATGCAGAGAACAACTACAATAATTATTGGACACGATCACAAAAAGCTGTCTGTTGCATCAGCCCTTGGTTCTGTTCATTTGAAACTAAATTCACAGTTTTTTCCTACAGTGGTCAGGGTGCCCGCGCTGTCAGTGCGAAACCTCCACGCTGCGTGTCCTTGGAAGCACCACATTATGCCTTGAGATCAGGACATAACTTCTCCCTTCCGGCTAGTAAAATACAGTTTTTAAAAACAACCAATGCCAACCCCTGTCCACCCCCATTCCCAGACACAACCCCTCTCCCCATATCTCTGCCCCTCAGTCCACCCGCAAAAGCCACCCACAAAGTCCTGTGTCTCTGCATATTCCCTACCAAATGTCACAGCTATGGATTGGAGTGGCTGAGGACTCTTCTGCTGTGCTCACAGAAATCTTCCTCATAAAGTAAACACACGTTATAACAGAGACAACTGGGAACAAGCAACAGGAGTTATTCAGTCTCTATTGTGCTGGTGGGGAGCTAGGCTTCCTGTGACTCAGTGAGGAAGGCTGGAAAGGGGCCGTGGATTTGTCTTTACTGAACTTTGCTGAGCTTGTGGATCTGGGTTTCGCCTCTGGTGTTTCCTGTCAGAGCAGCAGAGAGCTCAGCACAGGGAGGGGCGGCCCTGCCATCTCCAGGTCTCTGGGTCCTGGTCCCAGACACCACCCTGTAGAGCTGCTGTACTGTCCCCTCCAGGGCGATGGCTCCTTGGGCCAAACCTGTCTTGGTGTCTTCTGGCTCTTGTCTCTCTGCTCCTTTGCCTTGGCTGGTAAAGTGACCCCTGTTCTCCTGGAAGCTTGGGTCCCATTCTCCATCCCATTCTCTCTCCCCCAGGGCTGGGTGCTGCAGGGCCCACTCGGGTCGCTGTCTCACATATCTGGGTCCCAGTCCCATTGCAGTCTCTCTCCTTCCTGCAGGGGTTCACCACCTCTCCTGCTCCCAGCTCATCTCCCCCTGGGTGGTTCCTGGTCTGCCCAAGCAGTTGAATGTGATGAAGGTGAACGACCTGGTGCTCTCGGCCTATGACAGCAACACCAGCAGGCTGGCTCCCCGCAATGGGTACGGCCGGGTGACCAGGAGAGCCAGCAGTTCTGGAGTGAGATCAGAGCTTGGCACCTGGCCTGGGACCCCTGGGTGGAGCCCGAGTACCAGGCCCTGGTGTGGGAGGTGAATGCCAGCTCCCCACAGGCAGGTGAGTCCCTGGCTCCCAGCACTTAGCTTGGCTCAGAAGGGGATGGTCAGGCAGCTCAAAGGAGGCAGAAGGCAGCTGCGGGAGGGGAGTGACTTCCCTGAAGTGATTACAGTGCGGGAGGGTGGCTGGAAGGCAGGACTCCTGGGTTCTATCTCAGCTCAGCTCAGGGAGTGGGGTCTAGTAGTTAGAGCAGAGGGGCTGGGAGGCAGGACTCCTAAGTTCTAGCCCCAGCTCTGGGAGAGGAGTGGGGTCCGTGGGGCTGCAGGAGGAGCGGGGACTGGGAGTCAGGACTCCTGGGTTCTATATATGGGAGAACTTCGCTCCACCTCTGCCTCCTCCTGGCAGCTCTGTGCTCAGCTACTCAATTGTTCACGCAGCCACTCTGCCCCCAGAGCCCTACTACGTGCAGGTCCTGAAGACCTGTGAGCTGGACAATGCCACTGGTGCCATCCGAGCCATCACCAGATATTCCCTCAATGGGGAGGACGTGCTGCGGTACGAGGCTGACCAGAACTGCTGGTTCTCGGTGCACCCAGCAGCCTCGCGAGTGGCGGAAAGCTGGAACCGCAAAGGGTGTGATGAACGTCCGCACACTGCAGCAATGCAGAATCTTCAATGGGATCACCGCACCGTTCACTGCTCAGAAGACAGGTGACAGCTCTGCTGGTGCCCCTCAATCCCAACCCGACACAACTCCCTGCTATCCCATTCCCTGTGATTAATAACCCTTTCTCGCCCTCCCCCAGCCCAGCCCACAGTGCGTGGCCCTTATCCCAGGGATCCAGGACCGGCCGCACAGCCTCATCTGCCATGTGACGGGGTTCTATCCCCGTGACATCGAGGTGACCTGGGAGTGGGGGTGCCAGGAGGCCCAGGGGGAGCAGTTGACTGGCAGGATCCGGCCAAATGGGGCCCCCATCTTCCATATCCAGGTGTCCATCGAGCTGGGGAGGAGGGGGTCAGCCCCACAGAGTATGTGTGTGTGGTGAAACATAGCAGCCTGGGGGATACCGCCCTGAGGATGACCTAGGGTGAGTATTGGGGAAGTAGGGTAGGAGGTGGGCAGGGCAGGGGGTGGGGAGGCTGGGGGAAGTGCTGCGGGGGGCAGGTGCCTCCTACCATGGGAAGAATATGGCAGAGATGGACACAATGGGTGGGGGGAAGAGGGAGTTGGGAAATGCAGAGAGCTCCAGAACTGCTGCTTAGCCAGTTGGTCCCCAGCCTGTAACGGTGCCTGGGATTCTTCCGTCCTAAGTGCAGGACTCAGCACTTGTCCTTGTTGAACCTTATCAGATTTCTTTTGGCCCAATCCTCCAATTTGTCTAGGTCACTCTGGACCCTATCCCTACCCTCCAGCCTATCTACCTCTCCCCCAGTTTAGTGTCATCTGGGAGGTCATTGTTCCACTCTACTTGGCACTGGTAATACTGTGTCCTGTTCTGGACACCACACTTTAGGAGAGATATAAAGAAATGGGAGAGAGTCCAGAGGTGAGCAACAAAAATGATCAAAGGTTAAAAAACCTGACGTAGGAGGAAAGGTGGAAAAAAACCTGGGTATGTTTAGATTAGAGAAGAGGATGTTGAGGGGGGACCTGAGAACAGTCTTCCAATATGTAAAGGGCTGTTCTAAAGAGGATGGGGATCAATGGTTCTCCATGTCTGCTGAGGGTAGCACAAGAAGTTAATCTGTAGCAAGGGTGATTGACGTTAGTTATTAGGAAAAACTTTCTAACCGTAAATGGAGTTAATCTCTGGAATAGGATCCCAAAGGAGGTTGTGGAATACCCATCACTGGAGGTTTTTAAGACCAGGTTGGAGAAACACCTGTCAGGGATGGTCTAGGCTGACGTGGTCCTGCCTCAGAACAAGGGGCTGGACCAGGTGACCTCTCGAGGTCCCTTCCAGGATGATATTTCTATGATTCTAGTCTATGAAATGTCTTCTGAGATGAAATCCCCTGAGGTTCCTTCCCCTCCATTGCCCGTTATCTGGAGCCCAGCTGGGCAGGGGCCCAGGCAGATATGAAACATTACACGGAGAAAACAAAGCTGGCCTTGAAAAGTTCCTGAGAAGCAGGAGTAAAAAGAAATGACTCATCCGTGGGGACTGGAGAACTGACAAATTTACAGGCAAAGATGTAGACTTTTAATAGTCTTGCCAGTGTGGGTCACAGGTGATGCGGCGATGCATGGCAGGAGCGGGGGGGAGGTGGAGACATGTGGGGTCACTTGCCCTCCTGCAGATTTGCTGCTTGGCTTGGACTGAGCATGCTCGGTAACACTGCTGAAGCCGGCTGCCCTCACTCTGCGCCCCCACTATGGGTGGGCATAGATTGTCTCTGCCGGTGACCCTGAATCCCAACTTCCAGACAGTGACGATGGTGATCCTGCTGCCTGCGGCCTTTCTCCTGCCCCCCGGAGCTGGGGTTTGTGAGTAGGGGGGGATCAGGGCAGGGAGCTCTCTGGGCTCTTCACAAATCCTTGCTCCTCTCAAGAGTCAGATGTTTCTGCCAGGGCAACCGCTACCTCCCAGGACCCAGCTAGGGAAGGGTTTGGGGGTGGGGGTGAGGGAGGGGCAGCAGAGCTGGTACTGAGATAAAGCCCCTGAGAGATACAGAGAGAGACTAAGATCAGAAGAGCAACACAGGGGGATCTGAAGTTGGGGCTGGGAGCCCAGACTCCTGGGCTCTAGCGCCTTCTTCCTTTGTCTGTGCTGCCATTTTAAACTGAATCTCTTTAGGGAAGGGTCTGTGCAGCACCCGGCACAACAGGCCCTGATCTGAGTTGAAGGCACCATGTACAAATAACAGCAACCTACTGTCAGAACAGCCTCACTGATATGGATGCCAAACTAACATCCATGAGTCGTCTTTGAAAAAGTCCAGGTGTGAGCTACAGATAAACTTGTATTGGTTTAACTAACCTAATTTTAAACCACATCTGTAGTTCAACTGGTTCAGCTCTGCCTGAGGATGCCCTGGTATTGGTTTAAACCTGGCCTCTAGTGTCAGAAACTTCCCAGGGGCCAGCTAACCCCACAGAACCAGCAGTGGGTCAACCCTGACGAGGCCTCCGGACGGAGGGTTGCACAGGGTCAAAGGAAACGGTCTAGTCTGGCAATTCCTAGCTTCTACATTCCTCTGATGGTTAGAGACTTTCTCATTTCCACCTCCATCTATCCCTGCCCAGTTCATCCCCATTTGTTCTTGTGCCTACGTTGTCCTTCAACTTCACTAGCTCTTCCCTGCTCCTGTCCCCTCCACTCTGATGTCTTTACACCGATTGTCTAGATTTGGTTTCACAGCCAGCGACCCACCTGGATTGAGACTTCTTCAGAGCTGGTCTGAAAAGGGTTTTATTTTTCCACTGGAAATTTCTACTTTTCTTTGAAAACCCCAAAGGCAATTTGTTTTTCTATTAATTTTTTATTATTGTTTTAAAAAGATATATATAGAGAGTAAGAAAACAAACAAAATATACATAAACTTCTGATAATATATAAACTTCTCATAAGATATTAAGTATTTGCTACCTCACCTTAGCTATGTTTGAAACATTTAGTTATCTATAAGATGAATGGTGATAATATGAATCCCTTATTGTATTGCACAATTTACAAACAAATTTGCTTATAAAAATCCAACTAAAGAAAAATTATTAAAGTAAGACAAAGACTAGAAGCAAAATTCACAGAATGGGGGCTAGAGGCGGGGAGGGGAGGGAAGTGGGTAGAAAAGAGGAGGTGAGGTGGGCCCATGCATTTGATAGGATCATTCAGATACTTCCAGGAAAGCATCTCATATCTCTAACAACTTTTCTTGGGTATCGCTGTAACTGCGTAGGGGGTTAGCGATCGTCCCTCCCCTTCTGGCTCAGTGGAAGGCTCACTCCGCATCACTACATCACTGGGCACCATCCAGTATCGGAGAATTAGCAAATCAAGTGTCCAGACCTGAGGCCCCTTTAGCAGGGTAGTGCAAAGTTGCCAAGTAGTCTGGGTAGCTCTGTTTCTCAGGCAGGGCAGAGCAGCAAAGCTGTCTAGGTAGGTCTGACTCTCAGGCAGAGGGGAGCAACAAACAGGCTGTTCAGCCTAAGGTGGGGAGGCTGCCACCCCAGGGGTGGGGTTGGCAGCAGGGAGACCTGGGTCCATCCTTCTCCACTGGGTCCCAGCTTAGGGCCCTAACAGTGGTGGATGGCTCTGTCACGGCGTGATCCAGAATCCCACCACAACAAGCTGACTCGGGCTCTGATTCATATTCTCATATTAATCTTAAATATAGCTCCAAGGAGCAGTTCGGAGCACTGGCTAAAATTGTTTCCATTTGGTTAGCAGAAAATAATTGGCCTAATCCCTCCTCCCATTACTTCTTTAGGGGATCAGTGTTTAGTTCAAATTTGCTGGCCAGGTGTGCATGTAATGTTGCCATAGATCTTGGCAACATGGGCAACATTTGGAGAAATGAAAGCAGTAATAGGTCAGGGATAGCCAAGGCAATGGGGCTAAATAGATGGGGGATGGCACGTTTCCACTGCATACCTGGCACTCCTTCTAGTTTCTAGTGTGACCAAAAGTTAAAAAAAAACGGTGACCAAAAGCTTTCAAATTTTCAGCAGAAAAGTTCTGAAAACTGGAGGAAATAATCAGTTTTCCGAGAAAAATGCCAAAATGTTTGAGGCGAGGAGACGCTTTCTAGGAACATTTTCATTATCTAGAAAACCCGATTTTCTGTTAAAAAAACTGTTTGGAGGTGCAGCTTAGGAGCAGCCCTGGCTTGTCACTGTGGGTTGATGGAGATGATGAAACATCAGCAGGGGACGTGTCAGTGGCGTTCTGGGTGATACTGGCCCCAAAGCCGTTAACTCAAGGCGGTGCGATTACTGACCCACCCAGTGAGGTCAGAGCTTTAGATTTACCCTCCGGCCCCACGGGGTGTCCAATGTGGAGGAGAGCTGAGAAGGGTGCAGGGTTCCAGGTAAGGGACCCCCCCCCAAGGAGAGCAGTGGGTTGAGGTTGTGGTGACTCCCCTTCAGAATGGGGAGCTCAATCCCAGCCTGGCCCAGTGAGACAATGGGGCTCTTTGTATGAACCTGGTCTCCCACCAGATGAGATCATCGGGGGACAGGAAGCCCAGCCCCACTCCAGACCCTACATGGCCTATCTGGATATACGACTGTGACGTTCCCCTCTGGTTTTATCTGGACCAGTGATCTGCTAGGTCACTCCAATCCTTAACTCTGGGATCCAGCCTTACCCTGCTCTGCTGTGAGAACCCCCACTC
Source organism: Terrapene triunguis (assembly GCF_002925995.2). Taxonomy (NCBI): domain Eukaryota; kingdom Metazoa; phylum Chordata; order Testudines; family Emydidae; genus Terrapene; species Terrapene triunguis. The sequence goes on along the minus strand of NW_020698002.1, from coordinate 6,652 downwards.
CTGGGCTGTTCACGCACAGCCTCTGGCATATAAGCTGCTCCTTGGATTGTGCAACCAAATGACACTAGCCAATATCTCCAGTCCCAGACACAACCCTAGGAACCTCCGTCTTGCAGTGTCAAGTTATGCCTGGTGGACGCTGCAAGCTTATAGGAGTTCATCAGTTTAACAAAGAAATTGATCCCAAGGGGAGTCTCTGACACGCTTCAAACCAAATGCACTGCTTCAGGTAGAATAAACAAACAGATCTATTAACTATAGAGGTAGATTTAAGTGATTATAAGTCAAAGCATCACAAGTCAGATTTGGTCAAGTGAAATAAAAGCAAAATGCATTCTAAGCTGATCTTAACACTTTCAATGTCCTTACAAACTAGATGCTTCTCACCACAGGCTGGCTGGCTGAACTTACAGCCAGGATCTACCCTTTGATCAGCGCTTCAGTTGCTTGGTGTGGTGTCTGTAAATGTAGGTGGAAGAGGAGAGAGAGCACCTGGCAAATGTCATAGAACTATGAGACTGGAAGGGACCTTGAAAAGTCATTGAGTCCAGTCCCCTGCCTTCACAGAAGGACCAAGAACCATCCATGACAGATTTCTGCTCTAGATTCCTAAATGGGCCCCTCAAGGATTGAACTCACAACTCTGGGTTTAGCAGGCCAATGCTCAAACCACTGAGCTATCCCTTCCTTCTCAAAGAGAACTCCCTTTTATCATGTCCTTTCTTTCCTCTTGGATTTGCTTTCCCCCTTCAGAGTCAGGTGAGCATTACCTCATCGTAGTCCCAAACTGACCAAAGGAAGGGGGGTGACTCCCTTGAGGGTCTAACAGATTCTTTTGTTGCTACCTAGGCCAGTGTCAGGGCCGACTCCAGGGTTTTGGCTGCCCCAAGCAGCCAAAAAAAAAAAAAAAAAAAAGCGGCCGCAATCGCGATCTGCGGAGGCAATTCGGTGGGAGGTCCTTCGCTCCGAGGCGGAGTGAGGGACCGTCCGCCGAATTGCCGCCGAATACCTGGATGTGCCGCCCCTCTGCGGAGCGGCCGCCCCAAGCACCTGCTTGACGAACTGGTGCCTGGAGCCGGCCCTGGCCAGTGTCCATTGTTCCTGTGAGGTTGGGCTGGGTTTGTCCCATACTTGCCCTGATGAGGTGTGAACTGTCTCTCTGTTCTTGGAGAGTTTTTGCCTGGGCTTGCCTTAAGCCATGAGGATACATTTTCAGCCTCATAACTATATACATGAAATTATAACCTATAACCTTACTATAACATCACTGTAACAATTACTATAACATCACTATAACAACCATGCCAGTGCATCATGAGCCTTCCGAAGACACCCAACATGACAAACTTTGCATTGGATCCCACACAATCATTTTACAAGGATGAACCTGGGGGTGCTGGAGGTTCCCCCCAGGTACAGAGCGTCACACCTCCCCTCTTAATTTACTGCAAGAGGGTTAGTCACTGACTAGCTCGAAGGCAGTTTGTGTTATATTTCTCTTGACATCCAGCCATTAAGGCCATGAGGCAGCATGCCTCAGTTTCCCCATTCACACACAGCAATCTAGGTTTTTTATGGTCTCTCTGCCGTGATAAGCTTTAAACGTGTTTACAGGTATTAATTGAAAAGTAGTATTATCATAAGGTTTAACATCCATGTCAAAATTCTTATCTCCAAAATGCAACATTAATACCAAATTTTTATCACAGCTGGATGTTTACAAGTATCTTTATGATACCATGCCCTCTGTTCTGATATTTTAGTTTGAGGTTAGTTTGTTCATTACCCAGGGTGTCCTTTGACTCTCGCCCATGTAATCAGTCACTGGCTTTTCTTTCCCTCCAGTGTTCCCCTTTGTGTGGGCTCTTAATTTAATCATGTTTCTGGCACTTTGGTGCCTCAGGGTCTGGCAAGATAGGTGTTCAGGGGGATCCTGCACATTGGCTGGCCCTTTGGTGAGCGGTCTCCCAAGCCCAGGACTGTACATATGTAGGAAATCCAGCTCCCCTTTTGGGGTTACCCTGTGTTTCCCCCTCCCAGCACTGAGTCCTTCCCTGCCCCATAGAGGGCTGTGATCTGTGCTCTGTGGGCTAGACGTGTTTACCCTTTGATCAGCTGCACCTCTTCCCAGCAGCTTTCCCATAACTGCTCCCTGTCTCTCACCAGCCTGGGGGAAAACACCCCCTTCTCTGTCAGTTGGGTCATTTGTGTTCTCACAAACTACCACCTGGCAATTTCTGGTCTCAACTCCTCTGTTATCACAGGCATTGGAGGTGCATCTTGATGTAAAGAGACACAAACAGTTACCTTCCAAAAACTTATCAGGAATAGCATCCTGAAAAACCAGGACCTGGATTGGGGTACCCTCTGCCACCCCTTTCTCTGTCCCTGAGAAGTCAGCTGTGTGGCTGCTCCCCTCCAGGAGGTCAGTTACACAGTTCCTTCTCAAAACCTGGGTCACAGGCTGAGTGCCTGGGTGCACAGATGCCGACCCAGCCATCCTCCTAGTGTCCTGGGCATCCTGCCCCAAGTGACTGGTGAGGAGACATTCCTGTACCCCCACTATTCCTTCCCCAGTTTCCTCCTCCGGGCCCCTTCCTAAGACACATTTCTCTGTGCTTCCTAGGAAGGGTTCTGTCTTTTGTTCATCTGCAGAACTCTGCCAGCTAACAACTGGGACAGTTTCCTTAATCCCTGACAACACCTTTCCTGCCCCTGCGCCTGAGGGCATGTTGCCTTCTTCTGTTAAAGAGCTAGTCTCAGCCCCTCCCACACTTGGAAGCACCCTGCTTCCCTGTGTTACAGAGTCACAGGAATCCTCACCCAGTGATTTCTGAGATCCCCTGCCCCTTCTCTGGGCTCTCCTCTGGGACCCATTGCTCTCTGCTCCCTAGAGCTGGATTTGTCTCTGGTTCAGCTGCGACCTGCTGGCAGCTAATAACCTGGACAAGTCTCTCCCTGGCAGGCATTACACCCCCATCCTTTCCTGATGTGGTGTTGCCTCCAGCTGCAGTGCAGGACTTGGTCTCAACCACCCTCCCACCTGGAAGCATGTGGCTTCCCCCAGCTGCAGAAGAATCAAGGAGACTCGCTCCCATTCTCTTAGCAGTTCCTGAGACCTTCCCCTTCCCCTCAGCATAACACTCCCTCCTGCTGCAGGCAAATACTTTAACCTGAGCTACACGGACAAAATCATTATCAAGGAGCAGGTCGAATAGGAGGTGTTCCATTACCCCCACAATCAAAACACTTTCCAAACCTTCCCAAACCACATGGATCTTCGCTAGTGGCATGAGGAATCTGCTTTCACCCACCCCCACAATCTCTGCCATTTGGCCAGGCAATATACTGGCCTTTGGGACCACACTCTGCTTAACCTGAAAGATCTGGGCCCCTGTATCCCTCTGCCCCAAGTATTCACTGCCATCAATTTGGACAGCCTTCACATGCTCCATATCTGATTCTGCAGAGGCTAACCTCACAGAACCAATAGGATAGGTTTCAATTGCTTGGGGGGTTTCTGTGTTCAGGACAGCAGAACTAACATGAGCTATTGTTTGCCTGCTTCCTCCCAGTACAGGGCATTTATTCGTCAGGTGATCAGTGGAATTACACTGATAGCACCTTTTGGGCTCTTCTGCTTTTACTGGAGATTTGGGATGAGGGTTATAGGAATGTTTTTGGGTAAGAGAGTGTTTAGATTCCCAGCCCCCTTCTCTCTTCCCCGGGGCAAAATGGGATCCTCCCTTCAACCAGTTTTAAACCCCTCTTTCTCTGGCCCACCCTCAATAGACGCCTGATTCTGTTTGAAGGCATCAGCTAAAAAAGCGATTTCATCCACAGACTTTACGTCTTTGTCCCATAGACACTGCTTGACATCAGCCTTACACATGCTCAGGAAATGCTCTTGAGCAACAAGATCCAACATTCCCTCAAAACTTGCCACCTCTTTACCCCTCACCCATTTTCCCAACAAATCTTTCATTTTGTTTACATATTCCCCATTACTCATTCCAATATCCCTCTTGAGATTCCTAAATTTAACTCTGTATGTTTCAGGGATAATCTGAAAACTTCGCAAAACAGTATTTTTAAATAAACAATAGTCTAAACTCTAAAGCGTTATCAACAGGCATTCCACTGAATACATTTCGAGCTTTACCAGTTAGTTTCACAATCAGGGTAGGAACTCTCTTATCATCAGGGATTTCATGTATTACACACAGCCGTTCAAAGGTAGTCAGATATTCAGTAATATTATCGGCCACTGTGGGTTAAACATGAAATTATAACCTATAACATCACTGTAACAATTACTATAACATCACTATAACAACCATGCTCAGTGCATCATGAGCCTTCCGAAGACATCCAACATGACAAACTTTGCATTGGATACCACACAATCATTTTATAAAGATGAAAATGGGGGTGTAGAGTGTTCCCTCAAGGTACAAAGCATCACAACGACGTGGAGACAAGAGGTCTCACTGCGGAGGGTTCCTGGTGTCAGATAACTTCGTGCTGATGGCCGTTCACTGAAATGGAGAGTAAGCGCCTCTGTGCTGGGGATGTCGGGGCAGGTCGGACGTTAGCTAGTGATGGGGGAGCCAGGAGCTCTGGTGCTGTTGTAGGTTGCAGGGAAGAAGTAGTTAGTGCGACAGGCTGGGAGAGCAAAGCCCAGGGGTCTGATCTGCTCAGGGGGCGTCGGCGTGTCTGTAGGGGCCTCTGCAAACCATGGTCCAGATCCAACTTGGGTAAATCAATGGAGCTACAGCCACTGGCACCAGCTGGGGTCTGGCCCCATTGCCACATAGCGGGGAAAGGTCCTGTGCCCCATTCCCTACTCCCCGAGTCAGCCAGTCCCAAGTCCTGGTGCTGGATCAGAGCCTGCAATGGGTCAAATCATCTATAGTTTTTTTTAGGCCAGGAGCTGAGTCCGAGATCTCGGCCTGAGAGCCCCAGGCTGCCTTGTCCCCTCCATATCACTGTTCATAGGTCAGACCCACATGTGCCCACCCCCCACCTGCCCCTAATGCTCCATGTATTGCTGTTGGCTTTTACTGTTACACTGGAAGCCCATGACATTGGTATATGGGAAAGGAGCCAACAGAAAATCCCAGTGCGCTGCCGGATCCCCCACTCGCAATATGACAATATGACCAATAATAACAATGACATCCTGCTGCTGCAGCTACGGCCCCGATCCCATCACCCCACCCCCAGTGACCTCACACTGCTGCAGGTACCGCCCCCATTCCATCACTCTGCCCCCAGTGACCTCACACTGCTGCAGGTACTGCCCCCATCCCATCCCCCCACCCCCAGTGACCTCACACAGCTGCAGGTACCACCCCCATCCCATCACCCCGCCCCCAGTGACCTCACACAGCTGCAGGTACCGCCCCCATTCCATCACCCCGCCCCCAGTAACCTCACACAGCAGCAGGTACCGCCCCCAACCCAGCACCCCGCCTCTTGAGTTTCTGAGTTGTCTCCATCTGGGACACACACACTCACACACACACACACACATGCTCTGACTGTGTAACCCACACACCTCCTGGGTGTAGTGTTCTGTCCCATCTAGTGACACCGAGACCACTTAGAGAGCAATTAATGAGTCTTCTCTACAGCCTTAGCTAACAGGCAGTTGGCTTTTAGCTCATGTGGTAGATGCTCATGCACTAAGCTCCAGACATCCTAGGTTTGATCCTGCCCGCTGACGACCGGGGTCTGTCAGCGTTACAACTGCACTTCCTGGGCTGTTTCATTCCCCTCCCCTCTTTGCCCCAACAGCTGCATCACAAGGCGCATCTGACCAAGGAGGTGGGACTGATTGATTTGACTTCTGCTCATTGCAGAGTGAGCCTGGGGACTATGTGCAGAGTGGCTGGCTGGGGGAGGACCAGCTTGACTGATACAACCAACACCCTTCAGGAAGTGAACCTGTCGGTGATAAACGATGAGACCTGTTACATCTAGTACCCGTACTATTACCCCTCCAGCATGCTGTGTGCAGGGGACCCTGACGATCAGAAGTCAATTTATCAGGTAAGTGGCTGATTGGCTTGGGCTCCTGCTGTGGGTTGTCCTTCCTCAGCCACATTGTGGGGTCAGCCGGGGCTCACAAGGGCAGTGGGACCTGAGCTCTGTTGATTATCTAGCCCTAAATGACTAGACTATGGTAACATGCCTAGCCTACTGCAGAGCCTTCCACCCAGGTCATACACTGACACCTTCACATCCTTATTGTCACGAATTGGCCAGGGGTATCATGCAGCCCCTCCCTGCCTGATTCACACGCCATGGGAGTGTGGAAAGAATGACACAGGTTGGCAGGGTCCAAATAATGACATTCATTAATCACGCACAACCCATGAGGCCTGGCTCCCAGCCCACGGGTGCTCTGCTCGGGTTCCGGTAATGTAGGAGACATAGGACACTGTGAGCCCCACTGGAGGGCTCCCACGCTGTTGACAGGGACACCACCCAATTCCTGTGCACTACGGCTGGTGACAGCACCAAGCTGGCTCTTTCAAACTTTCAAATCCTAGACAAGCCCCTCCTAGAGTCATGGCATGGCCAGAACAGACCAGATCATCCAGTCTGAAAATCTGTAGATCATAGGCCACCAATCCTACCCAGCATC
>NW_020698001.1:861-7735 GCF_002925995.2 Terrapene triunguis | reverse complement strand
GCAAACACAGCGCGAGGCTGGCCACGGGGAGAGGGGGCCTTGGCCTCGGCCCGGGGGGCAATGGGGGCTGGCAGCTGGGGGAGGGGGAAGTCAGGCCATGTTCATAGTGTGTGTGTGTGGGGGGGGTTGATTGGTGCTGGCCCTAGGGAGAGAAAAGTGCTGAGCAACCCCCCGCTCTGCCGGTGCCCCTCCCTCCCCACCCGCAGCCCCTGCTCTCTCAGCCTTGGGCCCCCCCAGCTCTGCCAGTGCCCCTCACTCCCAACCTGTAGCCCCCTGCTAGCCCAGCCCTGGGCTCCCCCCAACTCTGCTGGTGCCCCTCACTCCCGACCCGCAGCCCCCCGCGGGCCCAGCCCTGAACTCCCCCATCTTTGCAACTCACCGGCCCCTTAACTGCTTCGATGCTACGTGCAATCTCTTCCTGCAACAGACCCTGCGGCCCTTGCTAATAAATAAATGTCTGTTCTGTGTTTGGGAAAAAAGCCAGAACACGTCCTTGATGATGATGAAATATTATCTAGTCCAACAATAACTCAGCTGGATGTTAAACAATAGCTGCGTTTCAAATCACCGGGGCAGGTCACTTGCATCCTAGAGTTTGAAAAGAGTTGGCCAAGGAGTTAAGCCTTGTAACAAGGGGACATTCCCAAGGACTGGAAGAAAGCTAATGTTGTGCCAGTCTTTAAACACGATGCCCTGGGTTATTAGAGTCCTGTCAGCCGCCTGACAGCCCCAGGCCAGATTCTGGCGAGAGGGATGCTGTTAATGAAGGATTAAAGGCGGGTAATGTAACGATCGATAGGGGTTTATGGAAAATAGATCCTGTCAAAGTAATGGGATAGTTTTGAACGAGATTACAAATTTGCTTGATAGAGGCGATAGGGTGATATCATCTACGTAGATTTCCGTGACTTGACGTTCCAATTGCAAAAACCAGAACGGTCCCAATTCAGTGTGGTCCGGGTGAAGCGGATTATAAACCGGGTCCTGAGAGGGATCGACATGTCACTGCAAATGGAGAATCAGCGTTGGGCGGGTGTGTTTCTAGTGGGGTCCCGCAGGGACCGGGTCTTGGCCGTACCATTTCTGACATTTTTATCAACGGCCTGGGAGAAAACATCAAATCCCCCACGGACAGAGCGTGCGGACGGCCCAAAGAATGGGAGAGTGATAGATCATGAAGAGGGCAGGTCACTGATACGGAGCGACCTGGATCGCTCGGCAAACCGGGCACAAGCAAACAATCCGCATGTTAATTCGGCCAGCGTAAACAGCTAGGAATGAGGACTAGGTCGTACTTAGTGGCTGGGGGGGCTCGTCCTGGGGGGCCGTGACTCTGACAAAGATTTGGGGGGCGTGGCGGAGCATCAGCTGAACACGAGCTCCCAGTCGGGGACTTAAACAGGGGAATCTGGAGTAGGAGCAGAGAGGTGCTGTTACCTTCTGTGTCTGGCCCTGGAGTCACAATGTCACTCTATAAAGCCACGGTACGGCCACACCCCGAACGCTGCCTGCAGTTCTGGTTGCCCCAGCCCAAAAGGGGTGTATTAGAATTGGAAAAGGTTCAGAAAAGGGCAACAAAAATGATTCGGGGTGTGGAACAGCTTCCGTACGAGGCAAGATTAATAAGGCTGGGACTGTTGAGCTTGGAAAAGAAACGTCTAAGGGGGGATATGATCGAGGTCTATAAAATCTTTACTGGTGTGGAGAAAGTGAATAAAGATGTGTTATTTACTCCTCCTAACGCAAGAACCAGGGGTCACCCAATGAAATTAACAGGCAGCAGGTTTAAAACAAATACAAAGAAGTATTTCTTCTCACAACGCACAGTCAACCTGTGGAACTCCTTGCCAGAGGATGTTGTGAAGGCCAAGACCATAACAGCGTTTAAAAAAGAACTAGATAAATTCATGGAGGACAGGTCCATCAATGGCTATTAGCCAGGCTGGGCAGGGATGGTGTCCCTAGCCTCTGTTGGCCAGAAGCTGGAATGGGCGACGGGATGGATCACTGAATGATTCCCTGCTCTGTTCACCTGGCACGGCCACTGTCAGAAGACAGGACGCTGGGCCGGATGGACCCTTGATCTGACCCGGTCTGGCCGTTCTTATGACCGCTGCTGGACTCGTGTCCACAGTTCAGGAAGGACGTTGGTAAATCGGAGTGGGGTCAGAGAGGAGCCACGCAGAGGATTAAAGGGTCGGAAAACCTGCCTTAGAGCCAAAGGGAAGGAGAAGGGGAGCCAGCATGTAACAGCCGGCTCTGGGGCGCAGGAGATGGAAGCTGAAGCTGGGCGGGAGCGAAGGCGCAGAGTTTAACCGGGAGGGCGATTAACCCCTGGACCCATCGCCCCAGGGCTGTGGTGGATTCGCCACCGCAGGGGATTTTCACCCCGGGATGGGAGGTTTTCCGAGATCGGTGCGACTTCCAGCCGGCCGTAACTCAGGGCAGGTCTCTGGTGGTCAGACTAGGGGGTCCCCCTGGTCCCTTCGGTGGGAATCTGACTCTCTAACCAGCCCCTCTTTGCTCCCCGCCCACAGCCTGGCGGCCGCCCTAGACGACTGCATGGAGGCCATGAACGCCTTCCTCTGCAACCAGTTCAGCGAGAGCCTGGAGAAGCTGCAGCCCAGGTGGGTGGAGGAGCTGCCCATGGTCCCTGGCCCCGATCCCTGGCCCCGATCCTCGGTGGGCCGAGGGCTCCCGGCATCTGCAGAGTGCATGTCAGGGGAGCTCGCCCTGGCCTGGGGGAGGGGGGGGGTCCTTCGATCCTCCCCACCCCCAATGCTGCATCCCAATGGGCATCAGGGGCCACGCCCCCCCCAACCCTGGGCATGGTGGGGCTCCTCGGGACGGGCGTGGCTGGCGGGCTGGGGGGGTCTCTCTCCTGTCACCTGCCCCCTGCTCCCGGCAGGACCAAGGAGAGCATGTACCACGCCCTGGTCTACGCCACCATCCTGGAGATGCAGGCCATGATGACCTTCGAGCATGAGGACATTGTGCAGGCCGGGCAGACCATGAAGGAGGCGCAGGAGATTTGCCAGAGGTGGGTGCGGGGGGCATGCGGGAGGTGGGGGTGGGGCAGCCAGGGAAGGGGGGATGGGGGATGGGACTCTGGCATCAGGGTGGGGGTAGCAGGGACTGGGGAAGGCCCGGTGAGGGGGGGGGAGCTGGGGCCCAGGAGCTGGTGAGCCGCACAGGGGCTGGCGGTCGGATGGGGAGTGACAGGACGTGGGCGGGAGTCTGGCCTGGCAATGGGACCCCCAGGCCGGGCCCCATGGAGGTCTCTGGGCGGGGGTGGGAGGGGAGGGGGCACCATTCTGCACCAGTCCCACTGCTGGGTGGAACAGACCCACCCGTCATGTGTCATAGCCCCGCTGCCCAGCACAGGGGGAGTTTCCCAGGGCTCGGGGGAGCCAGAGCCGAACCCCCTGGGGGAGCTGGGGCCTGGGAGGCCGTGGGGCGAAGATGGGGGAGCCCCTCCAGTTACAGCCTCCTCACTGCGGAAAATCCCCCCCCCCTTGGCGGTTACTGACCTTGTGGGTTGGGCGGGGCTGGGGCGGCCTGTAGGGGGAGAGGGGGGGGGGGGTGTAGCTGCCCCATCCCAGCCACCTTCCTCCCACCCCCAGGTTTCGGAGGAAATCCAGCGTGACTGGCTCCCTCTCCGGCCTGGTCAGCAAGGCGGATTCGTTCACCGAGGGTAAGAGACGCAGGGCATGGCCACAGGGCGACAGGGGTGGGGGGTGAGAGCAGCGGGCCGGGAGCCAGGACTCCTGGGTTCTACCCCTGGCTCTGGGGAGGGGAGTGGGGTCTAGTGGTTAGAGAAGGGGGCTGGGAGCCAGGACGCCTGGGTTCTATCCCCGGCTCTGGGGAGGGAGTGGTGTCTAGTGGTCAGAGCAGGGGGCCGGGAGCCAGGACTCCTGGGTTCTATCCCCAGTTGGGGGGTGGGGGGAGAGGTGGTTCAACTCCGGGGAGGGGGCTGCGGTGTTGCTGGAAGGGGGCGGGGCTTGGGGATGAGCAGGCCGCGCCCCCAGTCCCTGTCGCTCTCCCTCACAGTGGAGCTGCACGCCGAGGTCTGCTACGCGGAGTGTCTACTGCAGCGGGCGGCCCTGACCTTCCTGCAGGTACCGGATCCCCCTCCATGCGGTTGGCACGGGGCCAGGGGGCCAGGACTCCTGGGTTCCGAGCTAAATCCCAGGTGCTGCGGGGAGCGGGGTGGGGCTCAGCAGGGGGCGCTCTCCCCTCGCAGTCAGTGCTGGCCCCAGTGTGCCACTCGGGGGCGCTGCAGGTCACTCCCCAGGGCCCTTCCAAGGATTCGCCTTCGTATCCTGTCTCAGTGTTAGACAAAGTTGCTCTGTGGCTCCCCGCGCCCCACCCCAGAGGTGGCTGCATCTCAGCGCTGGGCGAGGGGCCCTTCCCTGGGGGTTTGTTCATTTCCCCCCTTCTCCCTGCAGGACGAGAACATGGTGAATTTCATCAAGGGGGGGATCAAGGTGCGGAGCAGCTACCTGATCTACAGGTGAGTGATGTCACCGTGGTGGTGCCGGGGGAGGGGGCCCCTGTTCAGGCTGCTGCCTCGGGGCCAGCTGGGGAGAGAGGGGGTCCCAGATGGGGCCCTCAGCCCCAGAAGGGCTTTTGTATTGTGAAGGTGGGAAATGTGATGGTTTTCCTGGGCACTCAATGTGGTGTACTGGTGAGAGCAGGGGGCTGGGAGCTAGGACTCCTGGGTTCTATCCCCAGCTTGGGGAGAGGAGTGGGGGCTAGTGGTTAGAGCAGGGGGTCTGGGAGCCAGGAATCCTGGATTCTATCCCCAGCTCAGGGAGAGGAGTGGGGGCTAGTGGTTAAAGCAGGGGGGCTGGGAGCCAGGACTCCTGGGTTCTGTCCCCGGCTCTGGGAGGGGAGTGGGGGCTAGTGGTTAGCACTCTCTGACTCTCCTGTTTCTTTTCCAGGGAACTGAGCAGTTTCATCCAGTCCAGTCACTGCACAGCAGGCGCTGCCCACGTACACTTAGAGGGAGGGGTGGCGCTGGGCATCGGCGCCTTTAATCTGGTGAGTTACTACTGAAGGGGGTGGGGAACGGGACACAGGGCCTTTCCCCTCTAGGGGGCGCTGGCTCTGCTCCGGCCCCAGGGCGGGGACTGGTTGATGGGAACGGGACACGGGGCCTTTCCCCTCTAGGAGGCGCCGGCTCCGATCTGCCCCGAGGGTGGGGGACTGGCTGACGGGAACAGGACACGGGGCCTTTCCCCTCGAGGGGGCGCCAGCTCCGCTCTGGCCCCAGGGCAGGGAATGGGACACGGGGCTTTTCATTCCTCTCTTCCCTCCCCAGACGCTCTCCCTCTTCCCTCCGCGGATCCTGAAGCTGCTGGAATTCGCTGGGTTTTCGGGGGACAAGGTAACCCCCTGCCTGGGGCTCCCGTCATCCCTTGCAGGGAGGGGCTGTCCCGCTCAGTCGGCAGGTCCCCACGATGGGGGTTCCCCTGGTCACTGCTGAGAAGGGGGGCTCTGTGGGGGTTCCTGCCAGGGGAGGGGGTCTGGGGGGCTAGCTGCGGTGTGTCTGGGGGGCAGGAATTGGGGTATGGGCCTTCCCTCCGTCCCCATCCCCATTGCAGCCAGAGCCCCACAGACTGAGGTTGTGCAGTGCCCCTCAGCCAGAGGGAGACGCTGAGCCCCACACCCCCAGCTCTCGGGGCTGTGTTGGGGGGGGCGGGCAGTGAGCATCTGCCCCTCCCCCCAGCTCTTGCTGGCCTGGTGGACTGCAGCTGCCCCCAGAGGGCGCCTCGCCCTGCCGTTGTGTGTGGCAGTGGCAGGCTGCGCCGCCCCAGAGGTGGCCGCATCAGGCGGCGCATTGGGACTCTGTAAGGGTGAGGGCCCCCAATGACCCCCCACTCTGCTGTGTCTCTCTGCCCAGGAGTACGGGCTGCAGCAGCTGCACGAGGGAGCGACCACCCTGAACCTGCGGGCCCTGCTCTGCACCATGCTGCTCCTCTGCTACTACACCTTCCTCACCTTCATCCTGGGTAGGCCTGCGGCCCGCCGGGGCGGGCGGGGGCGGGACTGGCTGGCTCGGGGGGGCAGGGGACGGGGCCTTTCCCCGCCAGGGGGCGCCAGCTCTGATCCGGCCCCCCGTTCCCATTCAGGGGGTCCCCGATCGCTCTTCGCCCCAGGCTCACCCCTCCTTGCACCCTCGCAGGGATCGGGGAGGACGATTTCACGGAAGCCGAGAGCTTGCTGAGACCCTACCTCCTTCGCTACCCCAAGGTACGGGGCCGGGCGGCGGGGCCCTTCCCCCTGCGGGGTGGGAGGGTCGGGGGAGGGGGTCTGTCCTCACTGGGGAGAATTGGGGCTGCCCCAGGTGCCCACGCTCTGGCCTCCTGACGGGTTTTGCTGCCCCGGCTAAAACTAGGGAGTGGAAAGAACTGGGCTTCCCCCACCCCAACCGGTGCCCCTCACTCCCGACTCGCAGCCCCCCATGTTGCGATTGCTGTATGGAGGCGTGTGGGACCCCCCCGATCACTGGGCTGAGACCCCCCCCAACTCACTTCCTGAGTGATCCCAGCATCCCCCACGCTTTGCCCCCTCCTCAGGGACCCTGCCCCCCACCCATCGGCTCCCTTCTCTCCCCTCTGCAGAGCGCCATCTTCCTCTTCTTCGCCGGCAGGATAGAGGAGATCAAAGGGAACATCAGCGAGGTAAGAGACCCCTCGCCTGGGGGACCCCCTCACAGAGCCAGGCTATGGGACAGGAGGTGTCCTGAGCCAGCCGGTCTCCTGCCCCGGGGCCGGATGGGAGCCGGAGCCCCCTAGAGGGGAAAGGCCCCATGTCCCATTTCCCACCCCCTGAGCCAGCCAGTCCCCCTACCCCGGGACCGAATCGGAGC
>NW_020698001.1:0-851 GCF_002925995.2 Terrapene triunguis | reverse complement strand
GCGCCCCCTAGAGGGGAAAGGCCCCATGTCCCATTCATGACACGCTCGGCCTCGGCACAGGCTATCTGCAGGTTCGAGGCGGGCTGCTCGGCCCAGCAGGCCTGGAAGCAGTTCCACCACATGTGCTACTGGGAGCTGATGTGGTGCTATGCCTACAAGGGCATGTGGAAGATGGCCTATTTCTACGCCGATCTGCTGAGCAAGGAGAACCGCTGGTCCAAGGTGAGGGGTTGGGGCCGTGCCCTCTCCAGGGACTACAGGGCTTAGTGGGGAGGGTCTGTCAGTGCTCCGCACAGCGCCCCCTAGTGCCGCCCTGGGGCATAGGGGCCAGCACTGACTGCGGGGGAGAGCGCCCCCTGCTGAGTCCCCACCCCCCCTCCCGCTCGCGGCAGCAGTGGGAGGTTTTCTATAGGGTCTCCCATATGTGTCCAGAGTTGGACATCTAACAAGGCCGGATGGCCTGGCTGTCTGCTCTGTGGCTGCTAGTTCTGGGCCCGTCCCCGTCCCTTTGGGGGGCTGAGCCCCCTGCCCCCAGGCGTGCGGGTGGGGCTAATGGGTCAGGCCGGTGTCTCTCTGCAGGCCATGTATGTGTATATGAAAGCCGCCTTCCTCAGCATGCTGCCCCCCGAGGAGCCCCGGCCCTTCGGGGAGAGCGAGGTGGAGCTGTTCAGGTAGGGGCCGTGGGCGGTGCTGGTACGGGGGGAGGGTTTGGTGCCAGACAAGGGGGGTGGGGCAGGAGGGACACCTGGAGATCTGGGTTCAGGCCTTGCAGCACAAGGAACATGAGTTTCTTTTTGGGGGTGGGTGGGCTGTGGGTCGGGAGTGAGGGGCACCGGCAGGGGTGGGGGGAG
>NW_020698000.1:0-10806 GCF_002925995.2 Terrapene triunguis | reverse complement strand
CCTTAGCAGATGTTATTGTAAAGTATGAAGGACAGGATCATCCAGAAATTTGGATCAATCAAGGAAGAATTTACACTTCGGAAATCAGACGCACACCATTTAAAGATGTGGATTACAGTCAACCTTCAAAGTCTCTTCAGAACTCAGAGACGTTCACTTTATACACTACAGATCCTTACCAAGTGAAAGATTTATCTGCTGAAATAGCCAATAATACCATTACTCAGCTTGAAAATCACAGTGTTGAAGTTCAAATGGATAAAGTATGTATCCATTCAGAAGACTATTTTCCTGTTAGCATTTCAAGCTGTAACTTTGGGAATACATTGTATTGGAATTCATATACAATAGACAAACATAAGCTTTTAGCTCTGGACTTCAGTGGCACAGTAACTGCAGTAGGCAGTGAAGTGAAAAAAATTAAGGTGGGAGATCATGTGGCTTCATGTTATCCACTTGTTGCATCATCAAGAGTCACGGTTCCAGGGACAGTTTGTTTCAACATCAAGAAATTTCCATGCTTTAGAAATGTACCTTGTGTGTCATACTTTATGGTAGCATGGGAAATTGTAAATCAAACATTACCAAAGATGAAACATAGTGGGACTTTAGGTATTATTTCTACGGAACCAGAGTCAGTTTTGTGCAAAGTGCTCACTCTGACAGCACAGGAAATGGGCTGGAGAACAGTACTTGCAAAACCTACGTCTGATCATTGGCAACGTGTAAATCAGTGCCATGCCCTTGTTTATCTGCCTCCAGTAGATGGAATGTCTAAGGAAGTTCTAGTCCGTCTTTCCCATCTCCGAGACCTTGTGATAGTACATGGTAATCAAGAGTCTGAATGTTTTCGATACCTAATTGGAAGTGATCAAGAAAACATTCATGTTCATATACTGAAACTTTTCAGTACCTTTCAGAAAGCAGCTCTGAAACAATCCCTAAGGGCTGTCCACGGATGGATCAAATCAATGCAAATGAAACAATTTAAAAACCTATCATATTCTGTTTTTCAGCAGACTGAGAGCTTTGAAAGTACAAACAGTGTACCGACCTCCTATTTCACCTGCAAATCTATCCCACTGGCTGTGCTGAAAGGGGATGTGGTGACCAACAGGATTTCAGACATACCAGTATATGAAGCACAGAAGAAAATGTTTAAGCAGAATGCAGTTTACATAGTGGCAGGGGGACTCACTGGGCTTGGATTTGAAACTGTGAAATTTATAGCCCAGAATGGAGGGGGCTGTATTGCAATACTTTCAAGGAGCAATCCAAGCAGTGAGAAGCAAGAAGAAATCAAGGCTTTGCAAAATCAGTGTGAAGGGAGCAGAATAGTCAGTTTGCAGTGTAATGTTATTTCTAGCTCTCAGGTTGAGAAAGCTATGAGTTCAATTGACAGAATCTTCCCAAAGAGCCCAATCAAAGGTGTATTCCATAGTGCTGTGGTTTTGCATGATGGACGTCTTGAAGCTCTGAACTTATCTCACTTTGAGAAAGTGTTAAATCCCAAAGTTGCAGGGGTAATAAATCTCCACCAGGCTACCAGAGGGCAGGAACTTGACTATTTTGTGTGTTACTCCTCTGTGACTTCATTTCTTGGAAATTCAACACAAGCAAACTATGCTGCTGCTAATTCTTTCCTGGATGTTTTCTGCCACTACAGGAGGAATCGTGGACTTTCAGGACAATCCATTAATTGGGGTGCCTTGAATCTTGGCTTATTGCTAAATCAAAACAACATTCAAAATATTTTGGAATCCAAAGGCATAGATATTCTGCAGGTACATGAAATTTATGAATATCTTAAAAAAAGCTTAATTCTGAATAATCCTCAGCAAGCTGTAGTCAAATTAAATTTTGGAACACTAAACACTTACGTCCTTTCTCGCTTTGCATCACTCAAAAGTCGCTTCCGTACACTCATTTCAGAAGAATTCGGCAGCAAGCTTGAGGTATCTGAACAAGGAACCCCTCCGAATTTATCTCCAGTCAGTTCTGAAGATTATATCACCTCATTGGTGAGTTATCTCAGTAGTACAAATGCGAGTGATCTTACAATGAACACATCACTTGCATCACTGGGCATGGACTCTATGTTAGCCATGACGCTACAGAATCGTATCTTCCATGAAAGAAGGGTGGAGATCCCCCTTGTGAAACTACTTGATCCTCACACAACTATGTCAAGTTTAGTACTACTTTTAGAAGAAAGTTCTAATGAATGTGGGTCACTTGAGAAAACAACTTATGTAGCAGAAAGTATCGATGATGGAAGCTGGTTATAGGAACCCATTTCATGGAGTAATTTGGTAACTTTGGAGTTACTAGGACCCTAGTGATATTTCAAATCAATCATCATACACTTTGGGTAGAGTAAAGCTTTGAATGATAATAAGTTAGTTCTTTACCACCAAACCGGCTTAGTTTTGGTACTGCACTTTACTCATTGTATGCATCATACCTTCTGTATGTAGCACACATTTTTTGTTAACATGTATTAGTAAAAACCACAGTAAATTGATGTATATACATCTTGATTTTGCAGATTTGTATATGAAATAAAATATAAGTAAACTGTATATATTTTCTGTTTCGATATTAATGAATAATAGATTGATTTGACTGCATCTTAAATCATGAATATACTAAAATAAAACAACACAATATCTTAGCAATTGTTTGTGATTTATATTATTCTTATTACTTGCCTATTACATATGTTATTTATGAATACATATCATTTCCGTTCAAATGAAGAAATGCCTTGCATGATGCTACCACATATTGTTTTAGGGTTGTAGCCACCTTGGTCCCAGGATACACTGGTCTTGTCTCTTCACCATATATCGTAAATCAAAAAGCTGTCTCAACTGCTACAAGCTTACATTTTTTCTGTTTTAGTTATGAATGTTTACATATCTATGAAAAATATCAGAATGAATATATATAAAAGCACACAGTATAACAAGTTAATCTCAGTTCATTGTATCAATTATTATCCATCCACTATTAAAAAGCAAACGCATAAATACAGTAGAAAAGAAAAGAAAAATCTAGTAAGTGTTTCCATTTTCCACTGCCTTATTTTAGTTCTTCTTTTTTTCCTCTCCCCCCCCCCCTTTTCCCTCCTTAATGCTTTTTTAAAAGCCCTTATTTCATTCAGGGTAAAAAAGGTAATATGGAAAGGTTGATATTTTTAGAGGAGCTTGAAGAAGTTAGGTTCCCAGCTCTCAGTGAAATTCCCTTAGGTTCCTTTGAGCCAATGTTTATTATTGTCCTTTTTAAAATAATACCTCTGGGAGAAAGTGGAAGGGGTAGTATTTCACCAAAATAAGACAACAGCTTCTGAAATTCAACAGATGCTGCAAGATATCCAGTTGGAATTCACTGGAGTTCAGTGAACTGCTTATGATGATTAGGCTTGGTAAGATTATATTTTTATTGGTAAATCTCAATGAACATTGATTTCACTGAACACACACAAACCGTTGTCAAAATATTTCCATTGATTAATAATTCAAATGTACAAATATGCAAAAAAGAAAAATGTTGCTTTAGAAATTATTAGCCCTGGATTTAAGGATATTTATTTTTTATATTTTGACATTTGATGTTGACCATTTGTGTTTTAACAGTAATAAAGCTATAAGTTTTTGAAACTGGATGTCTACTTTCATTAAATAATTGTCTGACCCCACCATAGTTTCCTGCAACTGTGAAATTTAAATAGACATGCTTAAAATCCATAATTTTTCACAAATCTGAACATTTTAATTGATAAAAATCTTTTTAAAATGCTTAAAAATAAACATCAATATTACCCCAAAATAAAAATTGAATTCTGCCAAGTCTACTTATGAGCAAGTCAACTACAGACCCAGTGATGCTGGGGAGAATCCAACCACTAAAGAGTCAATATGCCTCAGATGCTTGATAACGGCAGTATTATGTGGATTATGTACTGGAAGAAATGAACTTAAATAGTGCTCTTTAAACAGGTGTTTCCATTTTGTCTTTTTCACTCAAAGCCAAGGAGACATTTATGCAGGGAGCAGGGCAGAGAGTTAGAATTTTGCAGGACACCGTATTTGGGGAGGGCAGGAAGTGCTGAGAAGCAGCTAAGGCTTGTGCTGGACTGGGGTGCACATGCAGCTATTGCTCTGATAAAGACTCACTTCTGTTTCACTGACAATGTCTGAGGCTCACAGTTCTGTGGATGAGCCCCCCCCACACCCTATTGTGGGGTTATTGCTACCTTACAACAGTGGGCCTTTCTGACACCTTGGTAACAGTGGCAGTTTTGGAGGGCACATAAAAGGAAGCCAGGAGGAAACGGATCAAGTACCAAAGGTTTGTGGAAGCCTTGAAACCCTGCAAAACTCTTATCCCTCGGACTACAGCCGTCCCAAATGTCCCTTCCTTGGGTGAAATCCTGGCCCCCATTAAAGTCAGTGGCAAAACTCCCACTGCCTTCAATGGGTCAGGATCTCACTCTTCTGTTTTACATAAGAAGAAAACTATAGTCAAAGAGATTGAGGTACAGTGGGAACTGGGATGGACAAAGCCTCAGAGGTCCCTTTTCCCTCTTTTCCCTGTAGGTCCTTGCCTACCCAGTCTGATGCTGATAAGTGGGTCCCACATCTCTAAACAAATCTACTGACACCCTAGGGCCTTCTGCTTTATTAGTGTCAGCCTCCGTTTTTTGTGAGCACAGTAATGAAGAGATTGAAACCCTCAGGCACTTCTGGCAACTGTTTAATGTAAACTCACTCAAATAAAAAACACACTAAAATAACACAAACCTTCCAGCTTCCCCTAAACCAAATATCTGTAAAATGGGGATAATGATGTTGATTTTCTTTGTGAAGTGCTGCGAGAACTACTGATGAAAAGTGCTATATACGAGCTCAGCGCTATATTATTATTTATCATTATTGTGTTAATCACTGCACAAACACGGAGAGTGAGAGACAGTCCCTGCCTCAAAGAGCATACAATGTAAATAGACAAGTTAGACTCAGGGTGGGAGAAGGAAAGCATTTTTATCCCCATTTTTCTGATAGAGAAATCAAGGAGAGCAGATGGAGAAAAGAATCAAAAATTGGGAGTGCTTGAGAGGCAGGGAATAATATTAATGCTGATAAAGCGATACACAGGTGAGTCTGCAGTGCATCACCTTTAGGCAGGTTTTGGGTGCTTAAAAAACAAGGTGAAATATTCAAAACATTTTTAAGCCATTTGTGTTTTCCCAAAGTCAGGTCAGACTTTGGTTGTACAAAGTGTCTGGCTGCTCAGGTCTCTGCTTGGGCAGCCAGCCAGGGGGGTTTAAAAACCCACTGCTATTGCATGTGTGCCATACTCTCAGTGTTGTGCCCTCAGTCCCTGCTGCCCTACCCCCAAACCCAGTTCTACCCAAGCGCTATAGCAGCATCTGATGAAATACATGTGTGGCTTATGGGGACAGCACGTGGACCATCGAGGCATCTGGAATGTGGGGCAGAAAGGGAGGGGGCTGTACAGGGTGGGCTTGCACTGATGCCTGATCTTTATAAGCACTATTGGCAACTCATCTTTTTGCATTTTCTTGTCTAATGTTGCAACAACAACAAAAGAGCATTGCCTCTATACTACGAGTCTAAACTGATATAGTTTGAAAAAAAATACCCTCACCACATCATGGGACACATCCAGATTTCTGAAGGCTTTTGTGATGCTCTGCTCAGGACCACCAGAACTGTCAGCCACTGTATTACCCTCTCTGCCTCAGCAAGGGAGACTTTTGTTGGAATTTAGACTGTGTGTCAGCTCCCTGCCACATCAGCCTTTCTACCTCACCAACAAACTTCATGAGACAGTCTAATCCTTGGCTTGCAAGTAACATTCAGTGAATCCCAGTTCCCATGTTCCCCAGAAGTATCTCTCTGCCATGTCCAGTCTCTTTCATTGGATACTCCCAGAAATTATTAACTTCGCTACCTCCAAAGAGACAGTACATGTATCAGCCTGTTCAGGTAGCTGAGGATTCACTCTTTACTTCAATATAACAGCCCTGAGATATTCTTAATTTTACTATAAACTAAGTTTATTAATAAGGAACATAGATTTAAGTGATACTAAGCAAGAGAAAAAGAGACAGGTACAGTTACAAACAAAATACATTAAAAACCACTTAATTTTAGCAAGTTAGAATCTTTGCCTAAGGAGTTTTGTTACTTACATCAAGTTACCAGCATCGCTAGCCCTCCAGGCCAGAGGACCCAACCTTCACAGAGCTAGAAGGTACTCTCCCATTTGTTCCCTAAGTGATAGATAAGTAGAATGTTTGTTTGCACCCCTTATCTTTTCCAAAGTCCATTGTCTTGGTTTCATGAGCCAGGAAGAGCTTCTGTAAACTATGTGCCCCTGGTGTGGTTGTTAAGCTGTTTCCTCTGCTGCTTATTAGCTTGATTCCTTTGTTTACCTAATACGTAAATGTACTCTCATTGTCCTCTGCCTGGAATCAAGTGGGTGAAACAGTTAAATCCACAGTCCTTTGTCTAGGGCGGACCTGATTTATGCATTGCCTCCAAAACACATTTTAAGAACATATTTCCAGCACTCCTCTATAACTGTTTATACACACCCCATACATACATCCTGCAATGAGGTTCCTGACTGGTGCGTCACCAGTAGACATTCAATACCTTACAAACTACCTTTTGGATACTGTAACAGGGTCCCTGCAGCGCCCTCCTGGCTCCTGCTTCCGCTGGGCTGAGAAAGTCACACAGAGATTTTTTGGTGCAGTGCTCACCTGGTGCTTTTATTTACAGGCTGTGCTCCCACCCCGTTTCCACCGTACTGATAGTCCCCTTCTTACAGTCCACCAGCAGGCAAGAGGGGACAAGCTCTCTCTCTCTGCTTCCCCTCACTACCTCTCCTCTAGTGCAGCTTCCCTCTTTCCAGCTCCTCTCCCTGGCTTCCTTCCCCTGGGGCTCTTATCCAGCCCCAGCCTGAGGAGGCAGCAGCTGTTCCAGCTTTCCCAGTCAGGGCCAGATGATCTACCCAGCTCCAATTCACCTCCATTAAATGGAGCTGGCGTGACAGAGGGTTGGCTAAGCAGTTTTCTGCTTAACACCCTGTCACAGATACATATTATAACAAGTGTGTAGCAGATAGTGAGCATGTCAATCATGATATGAGTTATAGTATAGTGGGCACTCTGCCTGTGGGCATGAAGGGGATTTTAGGGTCACACCTCACCTCTTTCAATGACTCAGTAGGGTCAGCCATTGACTAATGTAAAGGCATTGGGTCAAAATCCTTTTTCCTGGACAGAGGATTCACTAGTATATTTTCCTTCCCCTTAAAATGCACAATTTCCATGTACTATTCTTGGAGTGTCAGGCCCCACTGCAGCAGTTTGGAATTGGTGTCTTTGGATCTCCATAGCCACAATAACGG
The DNA here is from genome assembly GCF_002925995.2 of Terrapene triunguis. Lineage (NCBI taxonomy): Eukaryota > Metazoa > Chordata > Testudines > Emydidae > Terrapene > Terrapene triunguis. The sequence goes on along the minus strand of NW_020698000.1, from coordinate 3,360 downwards.
AGAGTGATCAGTTAGAATCCTGAACTTTCTGTTAGAGAGATATGGCCTGAATTGTTGGATTGCCCGTACCAGGGCCGGCTCCAGGCACCAGCGTAGGAAGCTGGTGCTTGGGGCGGCGAATACAAAGGGCACTCCATCCGGTATCGGGGCGGCACATCCAGGTGTTCGGCGGGAATTCGGCGGCAGGAAATTGGAGAAATTTCCCTCATCGCTCGCTGGACCAACACCAAGAAGACCTGCAGCTCCCCTCCATGCCAGAGGCGTTCATGGCTGCATCGGACCTTCTGGCACTTACTGCAACAGCCTCTCCTCCAAAGCAGGAGAGGTTATCAGCACCGGTTTGGGCCCCAGTACAATCAATGAGCAAGCTGGCGATGAGCACACTGTCCCCGACACATCGCCCCCTGGCACTGGCCGCCCTTGTGGAGGAGCTGCTCCTGTCCCCCAGTTTGCTGCACCCATCACCGGCACCAAGGGGCTCCGCTCCTCCGTGGTCATCCCATTCGGAGACCTCAGAGTTGGAAGCGGAGTCATCATGCTCCAGTAGGAGCAGGAGGTCCCGCTCCCGCCAAGACTGGCATCCCTGCCCGGCACTGTGACCAGGCCAGTGGCAAGCTCCTCAGTAGCCATTCTGGACGCCCTGGGCCTATCATGAACGCCAGGGGCAGAGCCACAGTTCAAGATCGGCATCGGTAGTCTCAGCGTCCTTCACGCCAATGCTGACACCTTGGCCACTGGGGATTTCGAGGGTGACCCAGTTGACCCACATACCCGCGTCGAAGGTTCCGGCACCAACTGCAGCATCGATGGCTTCAGCAACGACTGCGGCGGCACCGACTACGGCTGAGGAGTTACCAGCCTCAAAATAGGCAGGAGGTGTATGAAGCAGTGATAGGAGGAATAGAAGGAAGAATAGAAACTCTAGAAAGAGACCTCGTCCCTTCTCTGGCCAGTCTAAACCCTCCTCAGCCAAAAACAGGCCTTTTGAAGAGGCGCACGAGGACAGCGCACCAGTACAAAGACTAGATTCATCCCACCTTACCTTTTCATCCCATCTATCACCTTTCTACCCTGCATGGGCCCGTATCACATCAGACTGTTGGGTGCTCTGCACGGTAGAGAGGGGATATTCACTCCAATTCTCTGCCCTCCGCCCTTCCACCCCTCATCCCCGTCCCTCTTCAGGGACCCTTCTCACAAGCATCTCCTTATACAGGAGGTGCATTCACTCCTATTGCTGGGAGCAGTGGAAGAGGTTCCTCAGGAGCAGAAGGGCAAGGGCTTCTAGTTCCTAATACCGAAAGCCAAAGGCGGGCTCAGGCCCATCCTAGACCTGCGAGAACTCAACAAGTTCATGAAGAAACTCAAGTTCTGCATGGTCTCTTTGGCCTCCATCAGCCCTTCCTTGGATCCAGGGGACTGGTATGCAGCCCGCGACTTGAAGGACGCTTACTTTCATATAGCAATCACTCCATCCCCAGGGCTGGATTACCCAATAGGCAGACTAAGCACGTGCTTGATATTTGATATTTCAAAAAAAGCATCAAAGTAGTCATCATGGGAAAAATCAGAACTTTGTTAGACTTCCTTACCTTCCACTACACACTCTTCCCCGTTTTTCTGTTCTCTTTTTATTACTTATCCCCACCTAACCTGGGGGAGGAGGGGGGGCGTCCTACTAACGTAGATTGAAATAATGCGAGGAAATCAGATCCTGTCATGTATTGCAATAAATTTATGTTTTATTATTGATATAGTCTTCTGAGTTATACATACTTGATTCATTTTTTTTCTTTCTCATATATATATATTATATATATACATAAAAATAGTGTACGTTGTGTAATTATTATTTTTTTAAGTTCAGAAAACTGAGATAAGGGGCAGGATGAAACGTAACCAACTGAGTGGAGCACAGAAACTTAAACTGGCAGAAGAAAAGAAACAAAAAACTAGTGAAATTTTTCAAAATCTTCCAAAGCTGACATCATTTTTCAAAGCGAATCCATCAGAAGCAACATCTTCTCTCAGTAGCACAGACATCATTCCAAAACCTGTAGGTGTTTCAGAGACTGACCCTTCTTCTATTGGTGAAACAAACACCATTCCAGAACATGTGGATGTGTCAGAGACTGTAACTGATCATCCTACTGCTGGTGGTAAAACAGACATTGTTCTAGAAGGTGTGGATGTGTCAGAGACCAAACCTGCTCATGCTGTAAATAATAGGAGAAAAGATCCTGTTGAAATCTCTTTCTAATACTCGCTGGGAGGGGAGAAAAAGGAAAGTGTCGTTTCTGAAGGGTTTTATCTGGACTCTATTGAAACATGCTTTTAACGTTAAATGTATTTTAACAAAGGTTTTTTGTTTAGTAATCTTCTAATATGATATCATGTCACTTGACCCACGTTTTCTCTTATGATCTAAGGGCTTATCTGGATGAACAGTTTGTGCATGGCAAACTGGGGTCTAATCTACAGCACACTTGCATGCTGTGCAGTAACTGTCCATGAGGACTCTGCTACAGTGCGCTAAAAGTTCCCTAGTGGGCTTTGAGCTACTCCCATTAAGTGTTAAACCTGAACAGTACAATCTGTGACATTTTCATACAATGCTAATTTAAATCTGCAGATTAATGTTTTGAAACCTTCAACGTGTTCTTTTTGGCTGATACGCTGTATTTTAAATTGTATGTAAATTTATGAGCAATCTGGATTTATTTTGCCTTCAGCATGAAGCTGTTTGATACATTAATTGGATTTTGTCTGTTACTAAAAGAGCTGCTGGTTTTTTCCTATTGTTTTTATATTTACTCTTTTGTTTGATGATCTGCCATAAATTCCAAAAAAGGTTAAAAATACTGGAATAAAAACAAGACCATGAACAGCTCCAAACAAGATAACGAGAAACATAATCTTAAAAAATGTTCTGAAGATGTACGTTTGTGCTGCAGACAGCACAATTACTCCTAATATAGTGGAGATAGCACCTTGTATCACGGGGTAGCCAAGAAGATATAGTGCATCAACTGCCTTCTCATTCACCGTTGACTTTTCACTTGAAACAAATGCATAAGATTTATGAGCAGAAAAATCTACTGAAAATCCGATGCAAATGACAAGGTTGATCATAGATATGGAATCAAGATTGACGTCCCAGTATGTCATGAAACCAGCAACGCCAACAATAACAGAAGCAATAGCGAAAGTTACCCACAAGGAGCATAGCGGATTGGGAATAAGCAGCAAGGAAACACACAACATAACTCCAGTAGCAATTCCAATATTCTGAATGGTGTTTGGTACTATTACAATATACTGATCATAGTATATAAATGAGGGGTGATATACCATTAATGG
>NW_020697999.1:0-20191 GCF_002925995.2 Terrapene triunguis | reverse complement strand
ACTTAATGGTAGTTCTGTTGAGCCCGCATTTCTCCAGCGTATTTATCAGAATGTCATGTGGGACTGTGTCAAAAGCCTGGCTGAAGTCCCTCGTATTCCCCCATCCACCAAACCAGTTACTCATATTATCGACATTAATAGATTTTAAGGTGGGAAGGAACCATTTCTCAGTCTGAGCTCCTGTATAGCACAGGGCAGAGAATTCACCCAGACACTCCTATATTGAGCCCAAGAACTTGTGTTTGACTAAAGCATCTTCCAGGAAGGCACCAGCCTGGCTCTGAAGCCACCAAGAGATGGAGGATCTGCCCCTGCTCTGACAGTAACGTTCTCTGTTGGACACAGAGTGAGCAGATGCAGCTTAACTGCTGGTTTAGATCAAATAAAAGCAGTAGTGAAATCTGCAGAGAGTTGTGGAGATGATAAAACGTCTGGAGAAAGTGATGTCCAGCTCTGCCTCTGGCCAGACTGGGCGAGGCCAGGGGGCAGACCGACCGGGACCCGAGAAACACTGCTCACCCATCGGCCAGTCTGAAAGGATTAGAGGATAGATTGGGGCTAGTCCACAAACCAGAGGGAGCCAGAAGCCTTCCCCTACTCGGGGCTGGGTGCGACTGACACCCTGGGACAACCAGGCAGACGCCCAGAGCAGTGCAATCGATGGCAACTGGCTAACGAGTGACCTCAAAGGACAAGTAAACGATGCTCATGGTCAGGCTCCTTTGAGCAGGCCCCGTGTGACTGAGGTCTCCAGGAGCCGGAGCAGACTCAGCTGCGTGGAGCAGGCGTGCTGGGCCTGCTCCCCGGCGTGTTCTCTGCACCCCACAGGTAGGTAGAGGGGGCAGGCCCCAGTGTGCCATGGGGCGAGCTAATGCTATTCGCTCCCCTTCTCTTGCAGGTTTCACAGCATGTGGTGACATCAAGGCAGGCCGTAAATGCACAACTGCAAATCGAACCGGAGTTCACCGCGCACAAGCGACAGCAGACCTGCCTGGGGCTAGAAAAGCAACAAGGGATTTGCTCTCCCCCAGCACTAGGTACAGGGGCAGGGCTGGGGCCGCTCTGCGTCCAGCTAGCCAGGAGAGAGCCCTGCACTGCGCGGGGTGGGGGGAGGCGGCGCCGGAACCGGCTCCAGCAGGGCAGTGGGACAGGGACTCGCTGCTGTTATGCCTGTCGGTGCCCATTGCTCTGGGATATTGTTGATATTGCAACAAACGTGTGGTCACCTGGGCCTTTCCGTGTCGCAGTGCTGCACAGCAGGCTCTTGTGGGACATCCCAGCGAGGGGGGCAGGGGCAGAACTCCGTCCCTGCTTCCCCAGAGGCATAAGCCCCTCCCACCGGAGCTAAAGGAGAATCACCGTTAGTACAGGGCCTAGGACACACAGCAGAGGCAGAGGGGATGCAGACACACTAGCCAGTTCATTACAGCGTGTTGGGAGCCTTGGCCTAGCTCCAGGGAGCGTGTAGAACATCCCAGGCAGGAGCCAAAAGCAGAGGCCCCAGGAGCTCTGTCCCACTACAAACACCTGCTGGGGAAGACGAATCCTGCAGACAGCGCCCCCCCCCCCGCAGGAACCCCAGATCTGCCCCCCCCGCGTTTATTCAGTGTGTGTTTTGCAGACTGGGCGGAAGCCACCTTGTGCAGACAGTTTGTTGCCCCGGATGTAAAGCGAGAGGGAGCTGGTGCACCCAGCCCAGGCCCATGGGCTGCTCAGGGCCGTTGCGAGCCCAAGGAAGTGCCGGGCAGCCGGCCAAGCCAGGCCGAGGCTTCCAGAGGAAACGGTTCATTAGCGGAAGGCTGAGTGTAGCGAGCAGAGGCGCCGGCTCCCAGGGCTCTCACTTGTCCCCAGCGTGAAACAGCCCAGAGGCTGAGCCGGGCCAGGCTCCTGGCAGTCACAGGGTTAACTCCCTCCGGAGCCAGGCAGGTGGCGAGGGTGTGGCAAGGAGCCTGGAGCTGCGGGATAATGAGAGAGAGGGCAGAGAGCTTAGCCCTGGCCGGGCGCTGAGGGGACAGCCAAGCCTCCAAAGCACACGGTGGACTTTTGTGCTGGCTGGCCAGGCCTTTGCGCTGGGCTCAGCTGCTGCCCTGGCCTGGGTGTCACACAGCCATGCCCGGGGAAGGGCTGCACGGTCCCCATTTGGGCACCCACTAGGAGCCTGCCCCCTTCCGTGCAGCGAAGGCCACTCCTCCTCCTCCAGCATCACTGGCTGAGCTGGTGGCTCTGGCGGGTCCCAGTTCCCTTTACGGTCAGTTTCTCAGCGTGATTCCCAGAGCGAATGTGCCAGTGACTGGGCTGGAATCTGCTATTGCTGTGACCATCTCTCCGCCTCGGGGCTGCTAGGAGAGGGGTCCCGGCTCTGTCCCCTCGAGGTGACTCCATGGAGCCGGCCCTCGGCCTCAGCGTTATTGGCTGCCAGCGATGGGAGCTGTAGTAGGGCCAGGGACGGACAGAGAAGCCGAGGGTGGCAGAGTTCCCTTCAGCTCCCTGATTCCACACTCAGAGCCCATGGCAGCTGGGTGCTGAAGTGCAGCCCGGGGCGTTCTCCTGCCAGTATGTGTGTGTGTGTGTCTGTGTGTGTGTGAGACAGGAAGCCAATTCCCAGCTCTACACCCGGCGGCACAGTTGGCCTGAGCCTGCCTCAAGCCCTGGAGCAGGTGGAGAAATCCTGCCACTTAGAGACCAGGGAATGGCTCCATCTGGTGAGCACAGGCAGAAACGCTGACCCGGCTTCTCCCTTCCAGGGCCCTGGGATCTGGGCGCTTGTGGCCGGGACTGAGGCCTCCCTTCAAAAGACGAGACTCCAGGGCTTGTCAGCGCAGAGGGGGCCGCGGGGGATGTGGTGAACAGTCACGGTGGAGCCCGCTGGAAACGGGGCCTCCAGACAGTGCAATTTCACAAAGCTCCCTTTACGGCGGTACGACTGGTACGTGTATTAGACAAACGATGTCCAAAAACTGCAGTGTGAATTTGCCGGGTGCCCATCCCAAAGCCAGGGGCGTACGGGGCTGGCATTGCAGGCTGTGATGAGGAGAGCTGGGGGTGGCTTGCACCCACTCAGCAGTGTCTGGCAATAGCGAGCTCTCTTGTGGGCCCAGAAAACCCCATGGCGGGGGGGCGGTGTCTGTGCAGCCTCCCCCCTCTGCTGCTCATTAGGTCTGGGAGTGGTGCTGCTGTGCCAGCCATCTCAGTGATAATCACCTGGTCCTGCTCACGGCCATTCTCCGGCTCGGCTCGGCGCCTGCTGCGTCACCTGACAATTAGCGAGGGCTTGGCGCCTAGTGGCCAGGAAGTTCTGCTTCTAGCTTCTCACCATGACTCATCGCGCCCGTGACACACGGAACTGTCTCAGGTGTCAGATTTGTTAACAGGAACAATACAGCCAAACAGACCAGAAGGGGGAACGGTCCCTCTACAAGAACAACTGCAATGTAGGAACAATCACAGGGCGCTGTGTGATGCCCCTGCCCAGCCCCTGGTCTGGGAGCGCCTGGCTTCTAGCAGGTCCCACAGAAACTCCTGCACCAGCTGGTTTATAGATGGTGCCCAGCCGGGATGGTGGGAGGTTGCCTCTACTCGCTCCCTAGCGGGCTTGGGAGGTGAGCGACTGGGGCTCCCCAGGGGGCAGGGCACCGGCCCTTAGAAAGGAAGTCCAGTTCCCCAGCCCGCCCATGGATGCAGGGTCTCTGCCAGGCAGGGACAGAGACTGCCTCCTGCAGATGCCACTCGTGGGGAGAGTGCCAGCTGCAGATAGGTGTGAAGGGGGCTGATGGCAGCTCCACCCTTTTGTAGAAGGTCAAGATTTTAATTGGCCGGTTGGCAGCCAGTCAGGAATGACTGACAGGATTTCACAGGGAAAACCAGAAAGGGGGGAGCACTTTGGGTTCCACGGGTGGGGGTGGGGTGGCATCGGGACTGGCTGGCTCCCTCGCGCGGCTGGGCAGACAAGCCCACTGCTGGAAGGTGTTAGCCCAAGCTAGCCCAGCAGAGCAGCGCTGCCCTAGGGGCTTGGGCACAAAGGACGAGGGACGTAGAAGGCTATATCTCTAGGGGAGCACTGGGCATGGGGGTGGCTTTGCTGTGAGTCCTCAGTGTCCTGCCACCTCCCCGAGTGACTCACCTCCAGCCCCCAGAGCCGGACTCAGAGCGTGCTGCGTTTCCAGGGGCTGCTCCAGACCCTTGGCCACATAGCCGGGGCAGCTCACGAGGCTCCTCCGAGCCTGTTTTCGTCCCTTGGGACTATCCCAGCCCCAGTGACAGGACCAGGGAGGCCGAGGCCCCCTGCTCTGAGGGCAAAGGGGTGAAAGACAAGACCCTCACTCAGAGCCACCCAGTGGCCGTTATTCGTTACCCTTTCAGGGCACAAGGACTGTGTCCGGTCCTGAAGGCCTTAGCAGGGCATGATCCCCGTCCCCGAAACCTGCCAGTCCTGCTGCCCCTCAAGTAAGAGGCAGCAGGACAATGCCCCTGAGACAGAACAGACCATGCGAATCTCTGACCCCAGGCTGAGAACGGTTGGCAGGGAAGTCAGCCCCCAGGAGAATGGCAGGCGAGGGGTCAGTGGCACAGGGCCACCCACGCTGCCGCAGAGAGAGTATCAAGGAACGGCCAGGCCCACAGGCCAGGAAATCCCCACAGCGAGGTCAGTGCGAGAGCCACGAACTCCCCTGGGATTGTAGCCAACAGGTTTGACCAAGGCAGGAGCCCTGGCAGACTTGGCCGTTGTTCTCCTAGCTCAGTGTGGGAGAGCGAAGTCTCCTCGTTTCATCTCAGAGCTTAACGTCCTTCGCCAGAGAGGATTTACAGATCCCACTACAGATGCTGCCAGAAGCCCATGGCCACCAGCCAGGGGGGAACTCACAGAAACTGCTCCAGAAACACCGGCCCCCAGGGAGCTGCAGAAGACTCTTCATTAGCAGTAGCAGCTACTAGGCCTGTCCGTGGGCCACTGGTGAGGGACCTGCTTTGGCAGCAGGGCTGACATATTCCATCCCGGAGAAGGCAGTGGTGACTCAGGCTCATTAGCCTGTACATCACAGGGCTCTGCTAGCCAATTTCGGAAGCCACAGATTCAGATCTCCCTGACATGGAGACCTCAGAAACCAACCAGGCTTATGATAAAAAAACCAGGTGAAAGAATATTTAGATGAGTTAGATGCACTTAAGATGGTGGGTGCCAATGACATTCATCCCAGGGTACTTAAGGGAGTAGCTGAAGCACTCCTGGAATGATCTTCGGGAACTCGGGGAGGACGGGGGAGGGCCCAGAGGACTGGGGAAGGGCAGACACAGCCCCATCTGTAAAAAGGGGAACAAGGAGGACCCAGGGAATTATAGATCAGTCAGCCTAACTTCAATACCTGGAAAGTTGCTGGAACAAAGTATGAGACAGTCGGTTTGTCAGCACCCGGCGGCTAATGGGGTTAGAAGGCGCAGCCAGCATGGGTTTGTCAGGAACAAATCATGGCAAACAACCTCACTTCCTCCTTTGACAGGGTCACTGGCCCGGTGGCTGGGGGGAGCAGTAGACGTGATGTATCTGGATGTCAGTAAGGCTTTTGGTACAGTCCCACGTGACATTCTCCTAAGCAAACTAGGGCACTGGGGTCTAGATGAAATTCCTATCCAATGGGTGCGCAACTGGCTGATGACCAGGTTCACTGTCACCCAGGGAGGACGTATAAAACCTTCCAAACCTGGTCCCTAACTGTTATTCTTCAAGAGGTGTAGCACATCACTCCACTCTCTGCATGGGCTCGCCCTGAGCACAGTTGTCAGAGATTTTCCCTGAGCGGTACACATGGGGGCACGTCGAGTACCTTCTGCTGCCGCGCACCACTCTGTGCAGGTATAAAGAGAAGCCGCCCCCAGCCCCCCTCGGTTCCGTCTTGCTGGAAAACTTGGGTGCAAGGGGCAGGAGAGCGGGTGGTGGAACAGACGTGCAACACATCTCAAAGAACAACAGTTATGGAACAGCTAAGGAACCGTTTTTCTCCTTGGAGTGATGGCACATGCGCATTCCACAAATCAGGAGGTGAGATGGGAGTCTAGCTGAACAACGACTGAAAGGTAACTTGCTCAAAACTGGCATCGTCTCTAGGATCACAGAAATGTAGGACTGGAAAGGCTCTTGATAGGTCATCTAGTCCAGTCCCCTGCCTGAGTGGGGGCTCAATATTATCTAGTCCATCCTGACAGGTGTTTATCTAACCTGCTCTTCACAGCCTCCAAGGATGGAGATTCCACAACCTCCCCAGGTAATTTATTCCAGAGCTTAACCACCCTGACAGTTAGGAACTTTTTCCTACTGTCCAACCTAAACCTCCCTTGCTGCAATTTAAGTCCCTTGCTTCTTGTCCTGTCCTCAGTGGATAAGAACAATTCATAACCCTCCCCTTTATAAACAGCCTTTTATGGACTTGAAGACTGTTATCATGTCCCCCCCAGTCTTCTCTTCTCCATGCTAAATAAACTGGGATGCTGTGTATAAAAGGTCACTTTTCTTATATCACTGTTGTTACCACTTCTACACCATTTCCATAAATCTTATACAAAGTATCTCATGTCCGGTGTCAATGGAAACATTATCTATCATGTACCATTATCCTGGTTAAATCCATGTATCAGCTTTGTATCGGAAGTTAGGACTATGGGCTGTGTCTTTGTAGCTTAAACCCATGTTGTATTCCTGGGTGACACCCACCAGGTGCACTGACAGCAGGGCCAAACAGCTGTGTGTGGATGTCCCATCAAGGACACTCATCTCTCACAATGGGCGGCTTGAGTGGAGCCCAGCACTGCCCCGATAAATCATCTCCTCGGAACTGGGGAAAGGACCGACTTCTCAGAGCTGATCAAGAGTCGCAGGGCCTTGAAAGTTGACTGGAGCAGAGTTACACTGGACAGTACTTGAAGCCTGGAATGGCCTTGTGACGTTGCAGTCTATATAGTTTTATAAAAATATGCTAATGAGTGAATGTCGTCACTGGAATATGCTTCATGCAAAAGGTCGCTTGTAAGGTACCATTACAAAGCTTATAGTCTATTGAGTGTGATCATCCTATTTGTATAAATGTACCACTCTTGTATCTGAAACTAGAAATATGAAATAGAACTCTGGGGGCCTATTGTAATTATGCAAAGTGGGGGCCATTAATGGTGGTTTGGAATCTTGATGACTCCCATTAACCTGGACCATTGTGTGCAGATGGGTGTGTTTTACCTGTAAGTCTTCCTGTATACGTGTGTGCTGGCAAATGGGTAATGAAGTCTTGCAGTGACGTGATCATGTCACCTGAACTGAAATCCACTTTAACCTGGTGTCTTTCCATTGAGAAGGAGGGGGTGGGAAGCCAGAGAGGGACAAAGGATTCCCACCTTAAGCAAAAGATATATAAAGGGGTGGAACAGAACAAAAGGAGGAGAAGAGCCATCATGAAGAATCCCCTAGCTACCACCTGAGCTGGAACAAGAGCTGTACCAGGGGAAGGAATTGTGCCCAGGCCTGGAAGGTGTCCAGTCCAGTCTGAGGAAAAAACTTACTGAAGCACCTCTGAGGGTGAGATTATCTGTATTTAGTTTGATTAGACATAGATTTGCGCATTTTATTTTATTTTGCTTCGTGACTTACTTTGTTCTGTCTGTTACTACTTGGAACCACTTAAATCCTACTTTCTGTATCTAATAAAATCACTTTTTACTTATTAATTAACTCAGAGTATGTGTTAATACCTGGGGGGGCAAACAGCTGTGCATATCTCTCGATCAGTGATATAGAGGGCGAACAATTGATGAGTTTACCTTTATACAGGGTAAAACGGATTTATTTGGGTTTAGACCCCATTGGGAGTTGGGCATCTGAGTGTTAAAGATGAGAACACTTCTGGGAGCTTCTTTCGGGTAAACCTGCAGCTTTGGGGCAAGTAATTCAGACCCTGGGTCTTTGTTGGAGCAGACGGGCGTGTCTGACTCAGCAAGACAGGGTGCTGGGGTCCCGAGCTGGCAGGGAAAGCAGGGGCAGAAGTAGTCTTGGCACATCGTGTGGCAGCTCCCAAGGGGGGTTCTGTGATCCAACCGGTCACAGGCCTCTCACAAGCCAGTCGGCCAGATAGGGACAGACTTGACCCCTAACTTTCTCAGGAAGGCAGCTACCAACACCATTCATTTTGTAGAGCCCCAGGGAGCTGCTGACAGGCCGAAAAGCAGCACCATGAACTGGGAATGAGATTGGTTTGCCAAGAATATCAGATACACCCTGTGGCCTTGATAAAGGAACATACTTCCATGGGACAGTTTAAGTTGAGGATGGCATACCAGTCTCCGGGATCCAGGGAGGGGGCAATGGTAGCCAGCGTGACCAGGTGAAACCTTCGTCTCTTTTAGATACCTGTTGAGCTGACATAGGTCTAAAGTTGGCCTGAGATCTCCCTTTGCTTTCGGGATAAGGAAGTAGCAGGAATACAACCCCATCCCTCTGACACTGTGGGACCTATTCTATGGCTCCCACCCAGAGTGGACACTGGGGCCACTCCAGGAGGTCCAAAGAAGAAGGGGAAGAAACACATTGAAGGGTGTATCCCACTTCCACACTCCCTTAGACCCTTTGGTCTGACGCAGTTTGGGACCAAGCACCGAGGAGGACTGGCCTGGCATCTCAGCTGACCCATCAAAATGGCTGCTTAGTCCCCCGGTGGGCCTACGTAGACCAAGAGCTGCTGCAGAAGAAGAAGGGGTCAGCCTGTGCCTTTAACTCCTACTCTCCTGCCTTGATAGGTCCTGGCGAGGACAAACAGAACAAAGCAGATTACTAAGCGAATGAAATCAAACACACAAACTAAGCTAGTTTCACTAAAGAAATTGGTTACAAATAGTATTTCTCCCCCTAGATATTGTTGCAGGCCATTCGCAGAGTTTCTGTGGTTCAGAGTTCCAGTTATATTCCTTTTCAGACTGGACCCCGGTCTCAGTCTCGACTCCCCCCTTGCCTTCCCTTTTGCAGTCTTTCTTTTGGGGCCGACAGGCCATGGAGAGGAGGAGGAGTCCCGTTTGCCTTCCTCCCCACCCTTCAATAGGATTTACATAAGGCCGGAATCTTTTGTTTCCCAAACTTGACCCCCCCTTCCCTTCCAGTGGAAAGTTACAAGAGGTCCCAGGTAATGTTTAGTATCAGGTGACAAGACCACCTGACTGTAGGATCACAGCGTCCATGAGTCAGGGGCAATATGGAGTGTCCACAGGAAAGCCAAGCTTTTCACAGTCCATTGTCCTCGCTGATGGGCCATCCGCCCCGTCTGGCTTTTCCATTGTTGTATCTGAAGTGTTGGCAGGGGGCGTCACCCAAAGTAACAATATAGATACATAGTCAATAGTCCTAACTTCAGAGACAGAAATGATACAGGCACACAAATAAGATAATCACATTCAGTAAATCATAACCTTTCCAATGATATCTCACAGGAGCCATCTTGCATAAAGTACATCTCCGTTATGTCGTATTCATCTCATAAGCATGTTTTCATAAGGAATATGGAATAACACGTCACAGGGGTGGCGAAACACACTCTGGGCTGGGCGACGTAAGAGTCTGAAGAAGAAGAATCATCATCTTGTGATGTGAGTCATTCTTCCGCTCTACTCTGCTCTGGTTAGGCCTCAGCTGGAGTATTGTGTCCAGTTCTGGGCACCGCATTTCAAGAAAGATGTGGAGAAATTGGAAAGGGTCCAGAGAAGAGCAACAAGAATGATTAAAGGTCTCGAGAACATGACCTATGAAGGAAGGCTGAAAGAATTGGGTTTGTTTAGTTTGGAAAAGAGAAGACTGAGAGGGGACATGATAGCAGTTTTCAGGTATCTAAAAGGGTGTCATAAGGAGGAGGGAGAAAACTTGTTCACCTTAGTCTCTGAGGATAGAACAAGAAGCAATGGGCTTAAACTGCAGCAAGGGAGGTCTAGGTTGGACATTAGGAAAAAGTTCCTAACTGTCAGGGTGGTTAAACACGGGAATAAATTGCCTAGGGAGGTTGTGGAATCTCCATCTCTGGAGATATTTAAGAGTAGGTTAGATAAATGTCTATCGGGGATGGTCTAGACAGTATTTGGTCCTGCCATGCAGGCAGGGGACTGGACTCGATGACCTCTCGAGGTCCCTTCCAGTCCTAGAATCTATGAATCTATGAATCTCGCGACCATGGAGGGGCCAAACCCATCAGTGCTGGAGACTGGTTCCAAGAGTCTGGGGAATAATGAAGAGAAGCCATCACTGATGGTGGATTGCTCTGGGAGGCTGGAGGATGACATGGTACCGGGGGCTGCACTGAGGGGGTTGGTGCTGTGCGTTCTACTGGTACCATTGCAGGAATCTCCTGCCCCACTGGGGACACCAGAACCGATAAGCTCAACAAATCCCCGGCTACTGCATATGCCTCTGGCATGGAGGGTCCCGGAATAGTCTCTGACTAATGCACAAGAGATGAAGCCAGTGCCCCAGACAATGAAGGTGCCGCTTTGGGCCCTGGTCTGACAGTGCCTGCCCTGGTGCTGGAGTCAATGGTGCTGTCTTACCTGATGAGCGAGTGCAGGAGTACTTAGATTTTGCCTGCACTCTACTCGACCCTTCGTCCCTTTGCTTGGTAGATTTAGGGGTGGTGATCTGCCTCTCCTGGCAGCATCCTTGGAAGCCTTATGTTCCTTCTTGGGCACCAGCAAGGGTGAGCAGTGCCGGGACTTAGCCAGTATTGGAGGCGCACTTCTCACACAGTCCGAAGTGCTCAGTACCCCCGTGACTGAAGATGGTCTCACGAGCAGCCTCCAACAAAGGAAACTTCGGCCTGGCCCCTCTCTTGTTCTTGGTCCTCAGCTTGAAGTCCATACAAATCTGGCACTGATCCCTAATGTGAGACTCACCTAGACACATTAGAAAACTAGAGCGTGGGTTGCTCACAGGTTTAGAGCATGAAAGGCAGAGCTTGAAGCCTGGTGACCCAGGTGTTCCTTGGTACCGACAAACAGAACCCCAGAACTGGGGAACCGAAAAACTAACTTCTACTAAATAAAAACATATCTGTTACAACTAACACCAAAAAAGGAGTCTATGAACAGGTAACTCTGCATCTGGATGCTGAGAAAACTTGCTGAAGGAAGATAAACAGATTCCAACAACCATAACGGGTGGTAAGGAGGAAGTGAGGGGGCCAGGGATGGTGTAACTGGGCGCACTCACCTCTTGTGAGCGCCCCCTTGGCCGAGTGCATGTGCCTGCACATTCTCTCTCTCTCTGTTTGTCCCTGCTCCGGGATAGAGCAGTGCCCCAGGGCTCCCTCCCTGGAGACAATGTCTTCGCCCTCTTGGGGCTTCCTGGCCACAGCTCTCCAGCTGGGCCACTACAGTTCAGTTCCCCCTCTGGGGTGCCTCACTGTCAGGCCACTTCCCCCAGGAGGTTGGGGGGACCCGGGCCCGCCCACTATTCTGGGTCCCAGCCCAGAGACCCTGTAGATAGCAGCTGTTTGCTGTTATCTAAGTCATGCTGCTGCTCTAATTCCCTGGGCCGTCTTCACCTGTACCTCAGGGCCTTGTCCTCATGGAGTCCCTGCAACCAGCTCAGGGCTCCTTCTCGCTCTCCCTGGCTTCTGGCCGCCCTGCCCTGTCCGGGGTCCTGTAGCTCTGTCAGCCAGACACACCCCATCCATGCTTCTTCAGCTCCAGCAAGGAACTGGACTCCCTCTGGCCCTGCAGCTCTTTTTATACTAGGCTGCTGGGCCTTGATTGGCTGTGTCCCACACAGCCACTCTAGGCAGCTTGGAGGACTCTCTCCACTGCCCTTTTTTGGGGCAGGGTGTGGCAGGGCCACGAGGCCTCCAGCAGGGGGCCTCAGAGGGTCTGGTATACCCCGTCACAGATGGTTTCGCCCTTTATACCTGCAGGCAGTGGCATGTGGCAGCAAAGGGTGCTCAAGCCGCCCCCGACGAGTGCTGCTGAGAGAAAAATTTCCCACCACTGTGCTGGAGGTGAGCACACGCCAAGAGTGGAATGCACATGTGTAGTCACTCAACGAAGAACTAGTGGGGCCTCCTAGGGGTTAGTCCTGGGTCTGGCACTAGTCAATATTTTGGAGAGGATGCAGACGATCCCAAGCTGGGAGAGGTCACAAGCACTTTGGAGGCAGGATCAGAATCCAAAGCGACCTTGACAATTGGAGAACTGGTCTGAAATCAACAAGACGAATTCAATAGAGACAAGTGCAAAGTACCACACTTAGGGAGGCAAACTCAGATGCACAAGTACAAACTGGCTCGGTGGCAGCGCTGCTGGACAGGATCTGGGGGTTACAGTGGATCACAAACCGAATGAGAGTCAGCAGTGTGTTGCAGCTGTGAAAAAGGCGAATCTCATTCTGAGATGTATGAACAGGAGCATCGTATGTCAGACATGGGAGGTCACTGTCCCGCACTACCCCGCACTGGTGAGGCCTCAGCTGGAGTCCTGTGTCCAGTTCTGGGTGCTGCACTTTAGGAAGATGAGGACAAACTGAAGAGAGTCCAGAGACGAGTTACAAAAACCATCAAAACTTTAGAAAACCTGACCTCTGGGCAAAGGCTAAAAAACCTGGGCATGGTTAGTCTTAAGGAAAGAAGACTGCGGGGGGACCTGATAACAGGCTTCAGATACACTGCGGGCTGTTCTAAAGAGGGCGGGGATCAGTTGTTCTCTGTGCCCACTGGAGGTAGGACAAGCAGCAATGGGCTTAACCTGCAGCCAGGGAAATGGAGGTTAGATATCAGGGAAACCTTTCTAGCTCTCAGGGTAGTTACGCTCGGGAACAGCGGCAAAGAGTCCTGCGGCACCTCATAGACTAACAGACGTATTGGCGCATGAGCTTTCCTGGGTGAAGACCCACGTCGTCAGACGCATGCTCTGGAACAGGCTTCCAAGGGGGCTGTGGACTCCCCATTGCTGTAGGATTTTAAGAACAGGCTGGACAAAGCCCTGTCAGGGATAGTCCAGGTTTACTTGGCCCTGTCACAGCACAGGGGGCTGGACCTGGTGACCTCTCGAGGTCCCTTCCAGCCTGTCCCCTGGGCCATCTCTCCTCCCCGGCTCCAAAGCATGCTGTGCCCGGTCAGCTCTTCCAAGGAGCTGTATTTCTTTACACAGGGGTTATCAAACAAACAGATCACTGGCTTCGCTCAATCCGCGGCCCCAGGCTTCAGGGCAGCCCCTCCCAGGGGTCCCTGGCCCTCCAGTTCCCAGCAGGCCCCAGCCTCAGCCAGCTCTGCTCCCTTCCTGGAGCGACAGCTGCAGGGCTGTTCCCCGAGCCCTTGGCCCCCTGCTCCAGGGACTCACCACAGGAGCTAGCTTCACTCCAGCGTGGCTTTCCCTCTCCAGGGCTCAGCCTGTCTCAGTTCTTCCTTCCCAGCTGCTCTGAGCAGCCCTTTATGGGTTCTGGGGCAGCCCAGCCCTCTTTAATTGGCTGGACTGGGCTCCCCTGCTCTAGTCCAGGGGCGCTGGGCTCAGTCTAGCCACAGGGACCAGTTACATGTCGATGATTCTGCACCAGCGGCTGAGCAGCCTGAAGGAATCACGCACCTGTTCCCTTGAACCACATGCACCCGTCCTGGCCACAAAAGTGAGACAAGAACCGGCCTGAGGGAGGCGCTTTAGGGACTTCCTGGACACATTTGTCCATCCATGCGTCAAGTTACCGGAGAATCAGCAATAACTAGACACTTGCTGTCAGTGCCAGGCCCGGTGGGTACTCAACCTACCTCCTGTGAGCGTTGAACCAGCCATGGCCGGACAATCCTGCTGCTGTTCCGTCTCCGAGAAGGGTCCAGAAGCCAGGCCCAGCCCTTGAGAAGCTCCTCACCCCTGGAGCGAGAGGGAGAGAAAGGCAATAGTAACATCCCAGTGGCTGAGCGAGACGTTTCTTCCTCCGTGTTTCCCTTTATTCCCGTTACAGGGACCCCTGCACAGGCCCCGTGGGATCTGCTGACTCCAGAGCTGCCCTCCCGCCGTGTGTGGCAAGGTGGGTGAGCGAACAGCTGCTGCTGGGGAGAGAGACCAGCGTTCCAGCTTGCCCAGGGCTCTCGTTAGCTCTGCAGACGAGCTCTGGGTGACTCGACAGCGTGTCTCTCTCACCAGCAGAAGCTGGTCCCCTCCTCTGCCCTGTCTCTCTAATATCCTGGGACCCACCCGGCTACAGCACCGTGTCACCGTACCGCTCACCGCCACAAGAGGGTGCTCCAGCCCCGTGCAAGGAACCATGGCCCTTGCCCCCCTCCTCCAGAGGCACGGCGGTGGGGACTCCTCAGTCCCCCTGGTGCTCCCCGCCCAGCAGGACTTCAGGCCTCAGTCACACACACCAGGGGAGGCTGCTGATGCTGACTACTGGGCCATTGGGTCCTGGGAGGACACCGCCGAACCTACGGCACTGCCCAGCCTTTGGGCAGCACCCAGAGCCTGCCCCACCTGCCTTACCTCAGGCAGGAATAACACCTCCCTATCACAGGCCGCGTCTCCATAGTCACGGCACGCTGAGGGAATCGCTGTGCAAACACGGCCGAGCCCTGCCCACCTCGCATGGCCAAGAAGGCCCCAGGCTTGTAGCAACCTGGGTATGTTTGTTACTCTCCTGCCCTGCCTTGGTCACCTCGTGCAGCTCCTCTCGGGCAGAGCGCGTCGGTGCTCAGGGGAGCAGAGGCCTTTCGCTGGCCTGTTGCACGGGGTGAGCTGTGGCCCGGGTGACAGCACAGTCTGCAGTCATTGCCTGTCACTACCTGTGTTGTGCGGCTGGGCTGGGCGATCTGCACAGACCGGGCTCTGGAAATGGGATCTCCCTGGTGTGACGGGCGAATAAACTAGACAAGGAGCATGTCAGCACCTCCTTCGCAGGGCTGCCAATGACGCCCTGTCCCATGCAATCCCCAGTGCCCAGCTGTGAGGGGCATCCCGGTGCGCACGGTGCTGATGGCACTGCCCGGGGGGCGGGGGAGGGGAGTCCAAGTCCCTTGCCAGTGCTCTGTGGTTTGTTCCCATCCCCATAGCGTGTAAGAAGGAGCCTGGGAGCCTGACGCCGCTGCTGAACACTGCAGAGAAGGGGGAATTCGACTGCTCCCCCCAGAAGGATCTAGCTCCAGTGCTGAGAACTGGGAGAGGTGCTGGCCACGTGACAAAGTCCTTTCCACCCGGTGGCTGGGCGGCGGCCACCATGTGAGATGAGTTTGGGGGGTGTCTCGGTCTCATAGCTAGCGGGCAGCTGTGTCACAACTGGCACCAGCTGCCCCCTTAGTGAGTGCCAGAGTGGCCGAGGCGTGAATGGGCTCCAGAGACAGGACGACCTCGCTCCTAGGGCCAGGGCTCGGGAACAGCTAGAGCGTGGGGTGTGCTGCACCAGCACCTTGCTGAAGATGCTGTAGTTCTCCAGAATCTCATCCAGCCTCTAGCTGGTGGCGTTGCGAAGAGAACCTCCTACCCTGGTGCAGTGCCGGTGCTCCCAGGCACTGCCAGCGTCCTGAGACTGAACAACGAATCAGTGATCATTAAACTGAACCTCTCAGCGCTCAGCACGGCCGCAGCTTCTCCTGTCACTCCAGAAAGGACCTTTCGTTGGGAACTGAGGGGCAGGTCTGGAGCCCTTAGCTGTGAGGGAAGCCCTGAAGCAAGCAGAATCCAGGGACCCTGCCACATGCACAGAGCAGACGGGTCCAATGGCTGAATTTAGGCCCTGAACTCAGAGAGCCGCCGAAGTGTGCAGCTCCCCCAGCCCCTGCGAGTGTATCGGGGCCCTGTGTTTCTGGCTTCTCCGGACGTTGTTTAGCCATAGTAATGACGAAAAACAGAATAACAAAAGCCCCAGCAGATCATGCCAGGCCAGGTCGAACCAGCAGGGATTCTGCAACGGGAAAGTCGCATCTCTCTAATCTCTTATAATTGCTTGAACATGCCAATAAAGCCGTGAATAAAGGTGATTCCGGTGACATAATCTACTGAGACTTCCAAAAGGCCTTCAACCAGGTCTGGCAGAAGAAGCTACTAAAGAAGCTAGGTTGTCATGGGGTGAGAGGCAAAGTATGGTCACAGATCAAAAACCGGCCAGGAGACAGAGCAAAGAGTAGGACTACATGGTCGATGTTCAGCATGGCCAAAGGGTAACAGCGGGAGCCACCAGGTTGTTGAATAATATATGTATTAACATTCTGGAAAGCGGGCGGTGGGGGCGCGAGATAGCAACGTTTGCTGATGACACAAAGTTCTTTAGGTTAGTCAGGACCAGAGAGGAACTTCAGAGCGAACTAACCAAGCCAGGGCCACGGGCAGTGTGATGACACGTGAAATGTCATGTCAACACATGCACAATGGAAGGAAAAACAAACTCCTTGGACACCTCCCGGGGGGGTTAAATGAACGGTATCCTCTCGGGAAAGGGACCTGGCTGTCACTGCAGACAGAGCAATCTGGACGGCTGCTCAGTGTAGGGCTCATCTGAACAACACGTGGCTTAACCTGGCAAATTCAAGATCAAACATCTAGGGACGAAGCATGTAGGTCATGCTTATAAGATGGGAGGGGGCTGTACCCTGGGCAGCGGAGACTCTGAAAAGCACCAAGGGGTCACAGAACAAGCAGCTGAACGCATGCTGCCAGTGCAGTGCTGGGGCTGTGATGGCAAACGCGATGCTTGGATTGAGAAGCCGGGGCACACCCCGTTGGGGGCAGGGAGGTGCTATTATCTCCGTGTACGGCATTAGTGAGGCCTTTACTGGATCCTGCGTCCAGTTCTGGGCTCCTCGCTGTAAGAGGCATTGGAAAATTGGGAAGGGTTCTGAAAAGAGGCTCGGAGGGCTGCCCTAGAGGAGAGACTAAAGAAGCTCAGTCTGTTTAGTGTGTCCAAGAGAAGGTCCAGAGGAGACGCGAGTACAGTCTGTCCGTACCTACGTGGCAGAGAGATTCGGCGAGTGGAGGGCTCTTTAAGCTAGCAGAAAAAGGATAAAGATGCAGTGGCTGGACAATTCAGACTAGAAGTAAGCTGCACATTTTACCAGCGAGGGTAATTAAGCATCAGAACAACCTAGCGAAGGAGGTGGTGGATTCTCCGACGTCTCTGCTCTAGCTCAACCAGAAGGTCTGGGTTGGATGAAGGAATCCTGACGAGGGTCCCTGGCCTGTGTGATGCAGGAGGGCTCAGACTAGATGACCATGGTGGTCCGTTCTGCCTTAACATCACTGACTCTACGAATGTGCGGCTGGTGTCAAAAAAGCAAAGGGTGTTGGGATGCCCAAGGAATGGGAGGGGAAATATTCTAATGCCTTGGTGTAAATCGCTGGTGTGGTCTCGTCTGGACACTGTGTGGCACTGCTCACCCTGTCTCACAGCTCCAGGGGTCCCAGGGGAGGGTGACGAGAACCACCAAGGGCTCGGAAAACCTCTCCTGTGAAGAGAGATTCAAAAGACTGAGCCAGTTCCCTTAGAGAGGAGATGGAGAAGAGGGGACGTGACAGACGTCTATAAAATACTGACTGGTTGAGAGAAGGGAGAGAAGGAGTGTCTGTTCTCCCGTCTCATAGAACAAGAACAAGGGGACAATGGATGAAATTGAAAGGTGGGAAATTCAAAACTGATCAAACAAAAACCTTTTTCATATTGTCTAATTAGCCGGTGGAACTCACTGCCACAGGAAGTCACTGAGGCCAAGAATTTAACAAAATTAAAAAAGGGACTGGACATTTCTCTGGATACCAGGACCCTCCGGGGTTGTTAGAACAGAGTGTGGCAGGGCTCTGGTCCCTCCGGCTTCAGCCGATCTCGAACTATTAGAGACCAGGGTGAGACCTAATGTGTGGGGGTGGGTGAGGGGCAGATCATCCCACCTCTGCTGCAGCATCTGGGGCTGGGCACTGTCCCAGAGGAGACGGAGCTCGAAGGACCTGAGGTCTGATCCCTCCGGTGATGCCTGCGTTCCTGTGCCCCTGAGATCAGCGCTCTGCAGAGAAGCGAAGCTCGGCGCTGCACCGGGGCCAGCACGAGACCCCCGGGCAGTGGCAGGGAGGAGCCAGGCCCAGTGACTGGTTTGTTTGGTGTAACCAAGGCCCTGTGAGGCCCTCGTTGTGTGTTGCAGGGAGCTGTAACCCAGAGACAGCTCAGCAAAGGGCAGCGTGACGAGCAGCGCCCTGCACAGCCACCCCACCACAGCTGTTACTAACAACAAACCCTCCCTCCCAGATACTATAAAAGGCGCAGCTCAGAGCAACTCCGTTCCCAGCCTTCGTCCTCCGAGCCCGTTGCTGTCGGATCGAAGAACCTCTGCAGCATGGTGAGGCCCCCCGGGCGAGTAGGGGGCAGTCCCGGGCTAGGGAGGGGCAGCTCCCTGGTTCCTGTGGTGCCCTGGGAGGGTTTAGACGGAAGAGAGCTGTACGGGGGGATTGGTCCCGGCTCCTAAAGCTCCAGGTGAGCAGTGTGGGCAGGAGCATGCAGAACAGCCACAGAGCAGGGCAGGCTCCAGAGCTCAGAGGCGTCACCGGGAGGGACGGCGCTTGGTGGGTGTTAGTCCAGCGGCTGTTGCTGGCTGGGAGGGGGAAGGCACCAATTCAGGAGTGGGCAAAGGAGACAGACCAAGCTGGGGCCGCGCAGGCTGGAATGAGGCTGAGACGCAGGCGAGCGGGGCCATGTGGAGGGGAGGCAGCCGGCCTGTGGCCTCAGCCAGGGAAGGGAGGAGAGCAGGGGGAGAGGGGCCAGAGAGGAGGTAGCCTGGGGAGTGGGGAGATGCAGGGAGGCCGGAGAGGTGACGGGGCTGGATCTGTGCGGATGGTGGCAAGGGGGAATTGTAGGGGAACGCAGCGGGAGAGGCCAGATGTGGGGCGAGCGTGAGGAATGAAGTCCCTGAGCCAGGCCGAGAGGCAGGACGGCAGAGGATGGAGAGGAAAGATGAGCCTGGGCTGAAGCTAGCGACTTGGAGGAAGCAGCACCAGGACCGAGGAGAGGCCAATGAACAACACTGAGCAGGTTTTCTGAGGCACAAGCAGCTGGCCAATCTTTCCCTGCCCCCACTTCCCCCCCCCGAGCCCAGTTTGAGGGGGGCGGGGATGGCGGGTGGCTTTCCCCGGTCTCGGGATCCCTCGAACCCAGAGACTGTCTGTAGTGAAGGGCTGCAGGTCCTGTCCTAGGACGACATGCCCCACAGACAGCAGCTGGGCCCCCTGCCCCACCACGGTTCCTTGTTCTTCGCCCCCAGCGCGAGTGCATTTCCGTCCACGTCGGCCAGGCCGGCGTGCAGATCGGCAATGCCTGCTGGGAGCTGTACTGCCTGGAGCACGGCATCCAGCCCGACGGGCAGATGCCCAGCGACAAGACCATCGGGGGAGGGGACGACTCCTTCAACACCTTCTTCAGTGAGACGGGTGCCGGGAAGCACGTCCCCAGGGCCGTCTTCGTGGACCTGGAACCCACCGTGATCGGTGAGTGCTGCACGCCGGGGGAGGGATGGGGCTGGGGGCCTAGTGATCCCTGTGCGAGCACGGCCTGCCTCGGAGTTTGCATGCACCGTTCACAATCCGCTGAGCCATGCAGCCCCTCTGGCCTGGGTGTGAGAGGCTCTGGTTCCTTGGGCCACCCTCTGGAATCACATGGCCCAGAGCAGGTGTATGAGCCCTCTGTGGGGCCGGCAGGGACAACACACATCTAGGGCAGGAACATCAGGGGCTGTGGGCAGGTCAGTGTCACAGGAACAGCTGCTGGGAACAAAGCTACGTGAGCCCTTCATCTCTCACTCGCTAACCCATGCAGCCCTGCTCAGGTGGGCACCGAGGTCCCTCCGGGAGGGGCGGGCGCTAACCGGGCTGTACTGTGAATTCCAGACGAGGTTCGGACTGGCACTTACCGCCAGCTCTTCCACCCAGAGCAGCTCATCACCGGCAAGGAAGATGCTGCCAATAACTATGCCCGCGGGCACTACACCATCGGCAAGGAGATCATCGACCTGGTGCTGGACAGGATCCGGAAGCTGGTAAAGACGCTAGGGCAGGCAGGGTTCTGGGAAGCTCTTGGATTCCCGGTGGAGATAATGCCAAGCGGTGGTTGGATGGTGAGGGCAGGAGCGGCGCCAGGGTTTTTGCCGCCCTAGGTGGCAGCGCTCCTCCTCAGAGCATTCAGCGGCGGGGGTCCTTCCGCTCCGCGTCTTCAGGGCACTTTGGCGGCGGGTCC
>NW_020697998.1:3713-6003 GCF_002925995.2 Terrapene triunguis | reverse complement strand
AGGGAGAGAATTATTCCAGGAGTGGGTGGGTCAGCTTTTGTGGCCTGCATCAT
This sequence comes from Terrapene triunguis, assembly GCF_002925995.2. NCBI lineage: Eukaryota > Metazoa > Chordata > Testudines > Emydidae > Terrapene > Terrapene triunguis. The sequence goes on along the minus strand of NW_020697998.1, from coordinate 5,950 downwards.
GCGGGAGGTCAGACTAGATGATCATAATGGTCCCTTCTGACCTTAAAGTCTATGAGTCTATGAGTCTACCCATTGGCTTTAACCAGGCATGGTGGTAGCCATCATAACAGGATCTAACACGCAGCTGGGTCTCCATGACAGGGCTCTCCTCGCCCGCCAGCAGTTCATGTCCCACAGCCCCCCCATTAGCCCGGTCCGGGACCCTTTCCCTGTCTGTCCCCTGCTGGCCCAGGCCTGCCGGGACCGCAGAACTCCCCTTGAGCCCACGCTGTGCCTGTGCCCCGCCGCCCAGCTGCGCCCTTCTCCCGCAGGAGCCGTACCTGCAGACGCTGTGTGACTGCTGCAGCTACCACCTGGACCCCGTGAGCCCCGTGCGCATCCTGAGCCTGCCGTGCGAGGACGGGGAGGTGGAGCCGGTGGTGCTGCCCGTCATCCACAGCTGCGAATGCAGCCCCTGCCAGAGTGAGTGGAGCGAGCGTACATGCTGCTCTGGGGGCCCCGCGCCTGGCCCGGCCGGGCACAGGGCACTCACTCCGCACTCTCAGCTGAACTGGGCAGGGGGCTGCACCTGGCAGCGGGTGTGCGGCTGACCTGGCCCTGGGACGTGGGCTGGAGCGGGCGCCAGGGGCCGGGCCTTGGAGCACATGGGGCGGGGCGGGGCGGGGGGAGACTCCGAGAGCACAAATGGAGGCGTCAGCACAGCCTGGGACTGGGCTCAGGGGCCAGCTGGGCATGGGGCAGGGACTGGGCTAGGGGCAGAGCTGGTCTGGTAGCACTGGGGCAGCACAGCTCCTGTTCCTAGGTCTCACACGGCCTCCTGTGCCAGGGGTCCCAGAACCCACTGTGTGTCCCTGCATCACCCCACTGCACAGCACGGCCCTGGGTATCAGCATCACCCCACCGCACGGCATGGCCCTGGGTATCAGCACGCACAGCCACATCCCAGCGGTGCCCCTGGGTCCCAGCATCACCGCACCGCACGGCACGGCCCTGGGTATCAGCACGCACAGCCACATCCCAGCAGTGCCCCAGGGTCCCAGCATCACCTCACCGCATGGCACGGCCCTGGGTATCAGCACGCACAGCCACATCCCAGCGGTGCCCCGGGGTCCCAGCATCACCCCACCGCACAGCACGGCTCTGGGTATCAGCACGCACAGCCACATCCCAGCGGTGCCCCGGGGTCCCAGCATCACCGCACCGCACGGCACGGCCCTGGGTATCAGCACACACAGCCACATCCCAGCGGTGCCCTGGGGTCCCAGCATCACCCCACTGCACAGCACGGCCCTGGGTATCAGCATCACCCCACTGCACAGCACGGCCCTGGGTATCAGCATCACCCCACCGCATGGCATGGCCCTGGGTATCAGCACGCACAGCCACATCCCAGCGGTGCCCCAGGGTCCCAGCATCACCCCACCGCACAGCACGGCCCTGGGTATCAGCACGCACAGCCACATCCCAGCAGTGCCCCGGGGTCCCAGCATCACCGCACGGCACGGCCCTGGGTATCAGCACGCACAGCCACATCCCAGCGGTGCCCCGGGGTCCCAGCATCACCCCACTGCACAGCACGGCCCTGGGTATCAGCACACACAGCCACATCCCAGCGGTGCCCCGGGGTCCCAGCATCACCGCACGGCATGGCCATGGGTATCACATGCACTGTACCCCAGCGGTACCCCGGGGTCCCAGCATCACCCCACTGCACAGCACGGCCCTGGGTATCAGCATCACTCCACCGCACGGCATGGCCCTGGGATCACACGCACTGTACCCCAGCGGTGCCCCGGGGTCCCAGCATCACCCCACCGCACGGCCCGGCCCTGGGATCAGACGCACAGCCGCACCCTCTCTGCCTCTCCGTGCCTGGCGCAGGAGCATATGACTACACCACGTGCGGGGCATTACCAGCCTTCGCCCTGTCCTGGGCAGGGACTCGCTTTCTCTGAACAGCCCCGTCCCTAACTAGGTTTTCTCCCCTCTTCGCCAGGTGGGGACTTCTCTGAGCGCTGATGGCCCGTGGCCCGGGCAGGACGGTGTCTGCACTGGGGCCCCCGCGCTGTGCCGGCGGCCAAGGCGTGGCAAGGACAGCGAGATGGCAGCGTGCGTCCCAGCTGCAGGCTCCCCAGTCCCCCCCACGCTGCCCGCCGGGCTTGTCCTGCTGTAGCTCAGTAATAAAGTGAACAGAGCTGGGTCCGAAGGCGACTCCTCCAGCTGTTGCAGTGGGGGGG
>NW_020697998.1:0-3703 GCF_002925995.2 Terrapene triunguis | reverse complement strand
CGGAGCTCTGAGTCGCACCCGTAGCACGGCCCACGACACGGCCCCACACTCGTGTGAGCTGAGCTCGCCCTGGGTTCATTCTCGTTTCGCCAGCGGTGGGGCTGACGCGCCCCCACCTCTGTGGGATGGCTAATTGGGTTAGAGGAACTTTCCTCCCTGGCGCTGCAGCCCTGCTGCCGGGGCTGGCTCGGCCCGTGGGGAGAACCGGGCCCCTGCTGGGGAGATGCGCACAAGAACGGGGCCGTAACCCCAGGGCATGGGGCTGGCCACAATGCGCTGCCAGAGCCAGTATTACCGATGTGCCCACCGGACGGACCTGGCCAGGCTGATTTCCCTGTCACGGACTCACAGCAGCTCGTCTGGGCCCAGCCTGTAACCAGTCCCTTGGGAGTGGGCTGGGCCCCGGGACTTCAGCACCACAGGGGCAGGCCTGTGGCCTCCATGTCGCCAAGACTGGGCCTTAGCAATCCCCGTCTCTCTCTCTCTCTGTGGCTCCGGCGATCCCTGTCTCTCTCTCTCCGCGGCCCCCCGTGATCCCCGTCTCCCTCCACGGCCCCCCCGCGATCCCCGTCTCTCTCTCTGTGACTCCAGCGATCCCCGTCTCTCTCTCTGCAGCCCCCGCGATCCCCGTCTCTCTCTCCGTGGGCCCCCGCGATCCTCGTCTCTCCATGACGCCCTGCAGCGAGTCCAGCCCAGCCCGAGGCCTGCGGGAGGCCATGTTGGGCCCTGCCGGGCACAGCGCTCCAGTCAGTCCGTATCTGCACTGACCCCAGCAGCCTTTGCAAATCCATGCTGGATTTGTTAGGCACCTGGCCCTGGCCTCGGGTCGTTACTGCTGCACTGGGATGGGAGGGCTCAGACCTGGGCCGTCCTGGCCCAGCCCCGCTAGTCTGGAATGTCGGCTCTGGCTCCGTCAGGTCCAGCAGAGAGCGACCGAGTCTCCAAACGCCGCCACTCCTGCCATGCCAGGCTGGGCTGCATGTGTCACCTGCTGCAGCAGCCTGTGGTGCTGTGGCAATGGGCCAGCCATGGGGGGCCCATTATTTTTTTCTGGCTCCTCCATTGCTATGGGTTGGTTCAGCCCCTCCTTGAACGCCCCATCCATGCCACTGCTGCTAGGTACCGCGCACAGCTCATGTCTCCCGCGCTGCCCAAGAGCAGCATGGCACCGGCTGCACCTACTGGGCAGCAGTGTGAAGCACAGAGGTAAACTGAGGCACGCATCAGCATCATGAAGCTATTGCAGAAAATTCCCCCTTCGCCACAGCCCCTCCCCCTGGCAGCGACTAGGGCGGCTGGGTATTGCCACTGCACGGGGGTTCCTGGCCGCTGGGGCTGTTTGTAGCCTCCCTATCACGGAGTGTGGGGGAGTCGGGGCCCTGCACCCCCGGCTTCCTGCCACTCACCATGACTCTCAGCCAGCCAGTAAAGCAGAAGGTTTATTTAGACGACAGGAACACAGTCCAAGCCAGGTCTTGTAGGTACAGACAACAGGACCCCCTCAGTTAGGTCCATCTGGGGGGGGGGCAGGGAGGCCAGAGCCCCTTCTGGGCTCCCCTCCATTTTCCCCGCCAGCTCCAAACTGAAACCTCTCCAGCCCCTCCTCTCGCCTTTGTCTCTTTCCCAGGCCAGGAGGTCACCTGATCTCTTTGTTCTCCGACACCTTCAGTTGGCACCTTGCAGAGGAGAGGCCCAGGCCATCAGTTGCCAGGAGACAGAGTGCCGGCCCATTCTCTGTGCAGACACCATTGCACTGGCCTCCTAGGGCTCTGCAGCAATCACACCCCTAGACACTCGAGAAATGCAGAGGGGAAACTGAGGCACCCACACAGCACTCAGAGAAAACATTATGAACATTCTCACTTCGTCACACTCCCATGCCACTAACCCAGCTTGACCAGTCCACGCGCTGCAGCGCCCGCCTCCAAACAGCACCTGCTGGGGCCCCCCCGCTCTTCCCCACACGGGTCCCTGACAATGGAAAGGGGTAAAGAGCAGGCTTCCAAAGAATGAGACGAGACTACAGACGTTAGTTATCTCTTGTCTAAACTGACCAGCCCTAAAGAGGGATACGATACAGCACCGGTTCTCCACCGGGCGTCTGCCAAAAGAACCCTGGGCTTGACCCACCTCCGCTCACCTCAGCGGGCCACCAAGCCTGCCTGGTTTGCGGGGGGAGAGGGGTGTGACGGAGCAGGGAGCGGGGCAGATTTGACCTGGGAAGGTTGCAGGGGGGGTTGCATTGGGGACGGGAGGCTTCCCTTGAAGGAAGCTACCTGAGCTGTAACCGGAGCCAGGAGGGGGGTTGGGAGAAGTAACACCTTCTGCCCGGGAGACTGAACAAAGGAGGGAGGGGCTGCTAGGAGAGGAGTTAGTTAGTTCTTCGGAGGGCTAGGCTGGGTGGTGCAACGCAGGGAACCCCAAGCTGGGGTCTAAGCTCCCTGAACCTCCCAGAAGGGCCTAATTGAGGGGTTCTGGTCGTACCTACACGCTCTGCTGGAGACTGTATTCCTGTCATCCAATAAACCTTCTGTTTTACTGGCTGGTTGAGAGTCACAGTCAATCTCAGGAAGAGGGGTGCGGGGCCCTGACTCCCCCTTACTCCGTGACAAGGGGCACAACCAAAAATGGCAGTATCATTGCAGAAGAGAGCTCTCCCCCTGCCACCACAGCCCCTGACTCCACGAGCAGGCAGCTGCAGCAGCTAGCCAAAGAGACACGCCTCTGCTCTGCCCTGCTACATTAGCGGGGTGGGGGGGAGCAGGTGACCCAGTGTGCCCCCCCTTCACCTCTGGTTGGGGATCCGCAGGGCTGTGTATTTAATTTTAGGGGTCCCTGGTAAAAAAAAAAGGTTGAGAAGCATTATGAGAGAGGTCCATAAACCCATGAACGATGTGGCTAAAGTGAAGAGCGAAGTGTTAGTTACCCTTTCCCACCATACAGTAAAGGTGTGTGTGTGTGGGGGGGGCACCTGACGAAATGACCGTGCAGAACTCCCTGCCATGGTATGTTGTGAGGGCGAAACGTATAACTGGCTTCCACAGAGACTGAGATGAGTTAACAGAGACTAGGTCCATCAAGAGGTATGAGTGAAGTGGGCCAGTGATGCAAGCCCTAAAGCTCTGACTACACAGAGACCAGGCGTGGAAGACGCGGGTGGATCACTCCAGATTGTCCTGTTCTGTGCGCTCCACTGGGCTAGGTCTGACCCACTCTGGCTTCTTACAGGAAATCATGGGGGTGAAAGAATCAATTGCTAATGAGCCCTGCTGCCTAAGGTCACCTAGAATAACCGGCTAGGCCAGCAGGAATATACCCTTTTTGTGCCATTCAATATTAACACAGGAAACACGGGGATTCGTTATGCTGACGCCGTCCTTTGGGACTGAACTCGGGCATGAAAAGAAGTGACACTTGGAAATCTGAACGGTATTTTCTACGTTATGCAAGCCTGGCCGTGGCTAGCAAATCACGCATACCAAACCCCACAGCGAGGGGAAGACAACCTAGCCCCTTGCTGGCAAACCGCGGCACTCCCACCTCGAGCGCTACGCGTGGGAACAGGGAGCTTCGAAGCTCCGCGTTTGCTTTTCTTTGCCCAGCAGGAGCGTGGGCTCTCGGGAGACGTTCGAGTAGCAAAGCGCAAGCAGGAGTCGGCCTTTTTCACACCAGGGCACGGCCTCGCGCAGTGACGCCTCAGAAA
>NW_020697997.1:4132-12192 GCF_002925995.2 Terrapene triunguis | reverse complement strand
CAGGTGACTGCCCCAAAACAGAGTGCTAATATGATGATTTTGAATATTGCTGATGAACAAAGAGATAAAGAACGGTTAATATGCGGAACCCAGTAATTGTTGGTCATAGCGTAGCTTGACCAAAAGGAGGGATTGTGAAAGTAGAATGAATTATATTGTAAAAATAGAATGGATTGAAGAAATGCTGTATGTACCTTTAAGCAGAAATAAGGAATGTTGAAATACAGGTGTCAGGAAAAGGAACATTAAGGCATAAACAATGAGTCCGCTTAAGCTAATGGTGGAACATTAGCCGGAGATCTGTAAAAGTTAGTAAGGAAATTGAATATGTATGTCTAGCCTCAGGTAAATTTGTCAGTTCTGCTATCTTTGTCGTCTTGTTAAGTTCTCGCCCTTTTTATCTGTATAAAATAAGGTAGTGTGGGTCTAGCATGGTGCTCACATTATTTGAATGTATTAGCAGAGCACTGTGCTAATAAACAGAGTGGTCTAACAAATTGTGAGTCTTGAATCTAACTTTGACAGGAGTTAGAGGTGGGATCCACAAAGGTACTTAGGTGCCTAAGTCCCATTTTTAGGCCCCACTGAGATCCACAAAACTCCCCTTTGACTGCTGCTTACCCCTGTACATTCCTAAACTAATTTGGTGCCGAATCTTGTGCACAGGGAGTACCCTAGGTGCCTACATTTCTGCCTGTGTGCATGTGCTGTGCTGCCTCACCGCAGGCGCTCAGACGCCATCTCCTGTCTATGCTCCAGGCTGATCCACAAACCAGGGAAGACAGGCATTTGTCCACCTAAATTGCATGCTGGGCCTGATCAGGTAGGCATGCCCAGAGGCTGCTTACTGGATTGGGCCCATTAGGTGAGTTAACACAACAGTTGCAGGTGGTGGAGGGAACCTTCCTTTATAATCTTTAGCTTAGTGGTTATGGGATGTGGGAGACCCCCAGTTCAAGTCCCTCCTCTGCCTGATGAGGAGAAGGAATTTTAACAGGGATCTACATCGCTCAGGTGAGTGCTCTAATCACTAAGCTATAGTGTCATTTAACTTTGTCTAGCCCAATTAATATAGAATCATTTAATTTAAGTTGAAAAACTTTAATAGAAGAGACTGAGGGAGCCCCATATCAGGATATTCCATACCATAGTGATTAGGGTTCTCACCTCAGATGTGGCAGATCCCTGTTCAAATCCCTGCTTCCTCTCAGGAGGATGTGTGTGTGGGGGGGACTTGAATGGGGGGATTGTCTTCCACATCTTGGGTGAGTACTCTAACCACTAGGCTAAAGGTTATAAGAGAGCTGCTCTCTTTCTCCACCCCAGCTGTTTTGTGTAAACTCATCTAAAATTCCTGATCCAGTTGGTGGCATCTGAGCACACCTGTCAAATCAGGCCCATTCACCGCTTAGGTGACCTAATGCCTTTCTTACCTCAGTTCATGGATCTCTAGCAGAGATAGGTGCTGAACTCTGAGAGAAGCGCGGGACTTAGGATACGCCCCTGTTGTCTGCATCTCCCGCTGGATGGCTTAGGTGGCTCCTAGCATGCTGGCTTTGTGGATTGCATTCAAAGGTGCCTATCGCTTTGCCTAGGGGCCTAAAAGTTAGGTGTTGTGACACTGAGCATCCTATGCCTAAGGCCCTTTTGTATATATTAGCCTATGTACCTAAATACCTTTGAGGATCTGGGCCAAACACATTTCGATGTTGATGAGAGAGATCTGGTTGACTTGATATTTTATGGACCTAGTGCTGCAACCCTTACTCAGATCTGAATTGTACTTACGCTTGTGGGCCTGTGCGATGGGGTTTCCACCCCACACAAGGTCTGGAGATGAAGATTAGGCCAATTAGGCCTTAACATTTCCTGGCTTTCCTCCATGTGCAGCCTATAGGTAAATTGGCATAACTTACCCCTTCAGGCCTTGTTTGGGGATGAACACCGCATCACAGCCTGCTTGCATGAATCTGCACCACTCAGGAGTAAAAGATGCAAAACCCAGAGCTTTTATTTGAAAGGCTATTTATCAAAATCTTACATCTCACTATGAGGGGCTTACTTATGCCAGTGCTTTGTCTCTCATTCTGCACAGACTCAGCAATATTTCCCACTCTGATGTGCAGTGTGGATCTCCATAGCATGACGGGGGAGGGATAGCTCAGTAGTTTGAGCATTGGTCCTGCTTTGAGGAGGGGGTTGGCCTAGATGACCTCCTGAGGTCCCGTCCAACCCTGATATTCTATGATTCTGCATGCAAAACATCAACTGCCATCCAAGGGAGTTCCACTTGTGGAATGAATGCAGGTCCATAGCAATTGGGATCAATAGTGATTCAGACTGTTAGGGAGATGGTTTGTAAAGCATGTTGGGAACCTCTGGTATGAAAAGCAACACAGAGTCCTGTGGCACCTTATAGACTAGAGGGCTTCCAGATCACCGCAGAACTGTATCATGTTTGTGGGGGTGGTGGGGCAAAAAGAGAGTCCCCGAGATAGGACAGTCGCTTCTGCTGAGTTAAGTGTGGAGCTGGATAAATTGACGATATTGCTGGGTTAGTTAGGGGTACCACTATTCTATCGTGGCCCCATGTGGCAGGTAGGATTTTAGACAGCTTACAGTCCTTTTTCCTTTGTACAGAGGTGAAGTGTGTAATGTAGATCTCCTGTCTTCTTTTAGTAAAGTCTGTTTGTGTGGAGGGTTGGTTATTTATGAAAGTCTCCAGGTTGGAGAGCTCTTTTTTGATGTTTTCCTGTTTGCTGTTTGTACTCCTCCAGGTTTTTGTATATTGCCATTGCTAATATCTGACTTCTGTCCATTTATCTTTTTATGTAGGGACTGTCCAGTTTGGCCGATGTACATAGCAGAGGGGCATTGCTGGCACGTGATGGCATATATAACATCGGTGGACGTGCAGGTGAATGAACCAGTGATGTTGTAACTGATCTGGTTAGGTCCTGTGATGGTGTCGCTGGTGTAAATATGTGGGCAGAGTTGGCATCGAGCTTTGTTGCTGGTGAGAATATGCTTAAGGTTGGCGGGTTGTCTGTGGGTGAGGACTGGGCTGCCTTCCAAGGTCTGTGAAAGCGAGGGATCATTGTCCAGGATGGGTTGTAGATCACTGATGATGCGTTGGAGAGCTTTAAGCTGAGGACTGTAGGTGATGGCCACTGGAGTTCTGTTGGCTTCTTTCTTGGGCTTGTCTTGCAGCAGGAGGCTTCTGGGTACACGTCTGACTCTGTTGATTTGTTTCCTTATTTCCTCGTGCGGGTATCATAGTTTTGAGAATGCTTGGTGAAGATCTTGTAGGTGTTGGTCTCGGTCTGAGGGGTTGGAGCAAATGCGGTTGTACCTCAGTGCTTGGCTGTAGACGATGGATCGTGTGGTGTGTCCGGGATGGAAGCTGGAAGCAGGAAGGTAGGCATAGCGGTCGGTGGGTTTTCGGTATAGGGTGGGGTTAATGTGACCGTCACTTATTTGTACTGTGGCATCTAGGAAGTGGACCTCCCGTGTAGATTGGTCCAGGCTGAGGTTGATGGTGGGGTGGAAGCTGTTGAAATCGTGGTGGAATTCTTCCAGAGACTCCTTCCCATGGATCCAGATGATGAAGATGTCATCAATGTAGCGTAGGTAGAGAATGGGCGTGAGTGGACGAGAGCTGAGGAAGCGTTGTTCCAGGTCAGCCATAAAGATGTTGTCATATTGGGGTCATGCGGGTGCCCATAGCGGTGCCACTGGTCTGGAGGTATCTATTGTCACCAAATTTGAAATAATTGAAACAATAGACAAAAACCTGTGGCAGAACACTTCAACCTCCCTGGCCACACAATAGCAGATTTAAAGGTAGCCATCCTACAGCAAAGAAAAACTTCAGAACCAGACTTCAAAGAGAACCTGCTGAGCTTCAGTTCATCTGCAAATTTGACACTTTCAGCTCAGGATTAAACAAAGACTGTGAATGGCTAGCCAACTACAAGAGCAGTTTCTCCTTCCTTGGTGTTCACACCTCAACTGCTAGAAGAGGGCCTCACCCTCCCTGATTGAACTAACCTCGTTATCTCTAGACTGATTCCTGCCTGCATATTTATACCTGCCTTTGGAAATTTCACTATCAAAGAAACTGAGGAACCACCTGATCAGCATCCTATACAGCAAACAGGACCCAAGTAGCCCAACCCCATAGTGTTGAGCGGGGGGGTGGGTGGGGAGGGGGGATATGTGGCAAACCCAGGACAAACAGCTACAAGGGGGGGGGGGTAGTAATCAGTCCCAGGGGGTTAAAAAGGCCTCTCCCAAGCCACTGAAGAGAGAGAACCATGGGGAAATAAGGTTCAGCTGGGCAAGGGGTTACTAGGGAACTAATTAGGTTCAGCTGGCTCCAACTGCTTGGGACCTTTTTAAACCCTCCCCGGCGTGGAAGGGGGGGGGAAGAGAGAGTGAGAGAACCAGGGAAGCTGCCAGTAAGTTAGGAGCAGCAAGGCTCTGAACCCTTCCAGCAAGGAAGGCCGCACTCTGTCCCCAGAAGGGAAGACAAACAAGCGCAAGGGACTGACTGAGGGAAGGAATAGCCAGCCCCTGTGCTACCTACAGGGTTTTGCTTTGTCCAACCCTGGGTCTCCAAGGCTAAAAAGGACTGAGCCTGCTGAGGAGAAGGAGGTACTTTGCCACACGTGGTGTCAAGAGTGGGATACAGTGAGGCGCTGTGGCAAGCCATCTTAGGGCAAGGTAAATCACACACACACACAAAAAATGGAGGACGTAGTGAAGGCATTGATTCAGGCCACTGCGGCCCAACAAGAGGTTACCAGAGCACAGATGACGGCCCAGCAAGAGTCAGTACGGGTCCAACAGGAGACAAACCAATTGCTGATGAGCCAGGCGGCCCAAGATCGAGCCACCCTGAATGAAGTAGTGAACCAGTTGAAAGCCCTGACCACGCTGACGCACGGGCCCCAGGGGACCCAGCCGCTACGCACAAGCAACTATTTACAGAAGATGACAATGGATGACGATATAGAGGCGTATCTTCTTGCATTCGAGAGGACGGCACTGCGGGAGGCCTGGCCCCAAGACCAGTGGGCAGGCATCCTGGTTTCATTTCTGTGTGGGGAGGCTCAGAAGGCCTATTTCGATATGACCACAGAAGCAGCTATGGATTACCCCCAGCTGAAGGCAGAAATCTTGGCGAGGTCAGGGGTGACGCCGGCCATAAGGGCCCAGTGCTTCCACGAGTGGAAGTACCGGGACGACAAAGCACCGAGGTCCCAGCTATTTGACTTGATCCACCTCGCCCGGAAGTGGCTCCGCCCTGAGACCCATGGGCCGGAGAAGGTAGTGGAAATCCTGGTGTTGGACAGGTACATGAGGGGGTTGCCGCCGGGCGTACGAGGGTGGGTCCGCCAGAATGTTCCCTCCTAGTATGATGAACTAGTTGCCCTCGTAGAGAGACACTTAGCAGCCCAAGAACTTTCTCGGACCACCGGGGAAGGAAGGCGCCAGAATCGGAGACCAGTCTCTGCACCGAGGCCCCGGTTTGCCCTAGCACCAGGCCGGACAATGGAGGGGAGGAAGGAGGCGGAAGAGCAGCCAGCGGTCCCGGAGAGACTTGAGGACTGGGGGAGAAAGACTCGGGAGATAAAGCCCAGCAGCCCGAAAAATAGGGGGCTGCCCCGAGCGGGGTACCGATGTTATGCCTGTGGCGAATTGGGGCATATTGCTGCCCAATGCCCGAATCTGGGAGAGCCTATGCAATGCGAACTGGGAGATATAGGGGGACCATGTGATCTAATAAGTCTAGTCGGGGTTGTGATGGTCCCTCATAGATACACTAGGCCAGTTAAGATGAATGGTATAAAGACCACAGCCTTAGTAGACTCGGGAAGTGCAATCACGTTAGTCTCGGGGAAGCTGGTCGGGCAGGACCAGCTATCCCGGGCTAAACGCTCGGGAATATCCTGTGTGCATGGGGATGTCAACTATTATCCAACCATCCCCGTAAAAATAGAAGTTCTCAGAAACCCCACTAGGTTGACGGTGGGAGTAGTTCCAAAACTCCCCTACCCTGTCCTTATCGGACGAGACTTCCCAGGGTTTGATACCCTACTCCCCGGGGAGGAGGTAGAAGAAAATAATGACCCTGGGACTCAGGGTGTGGCCCGGATCGTTAACCCTCCCCCGGCCTTCCATGAATTTAGCCAGGATTTGTTCTCCCCGCCGGGGAAGTCCAGGAAGACTAGGAGGGAACGGAGGGCGGATAAAAGGAGGGGGACGAGGGTCCTGACCCAGTGCCAGAAGTCTACACTTGTAGGGGAAAGAAGGGGCCCGACTGACAGTGGGACGGGGTCGGCGATCAGCAACCCTATCGCCGGACCTGGTTCCCCAGGGGCTTTCCCCGAGGGGGAGACGGAGGTAGACCCCCCCGAGTTTGGACAAATGGGGACCGCAAGCGGGAATTTTGGTCAGGATCAGGCCAATGATCCGATATACCACAATATTCTCAAAGAAGTAGTCGAGGTAAATGGGGTACCCGTGGAGGGGAGAGTTAAGGGCCCGGGGCCATATTATATGATTAAGAATGACCTGCTATACAGAGTAGTCCTGGTCCAAAAGCAAGTCATACAACAACTCTTGGTCCCACAGAAGCATCAAACAGCCGTAATGGATCTGGCCCACAGCCATCTGTTCGGGGGCCATCTAGGGGTAGATAAGACCCTGGATTGAATTCTACAGAGGTTTTTTTGGCCTGGCATTTTTGCAGCGGTCCGGCGATATTGCACATACTGTCCGGAATGCCAGATGCATGGGCCCCGACCACACTTAAGGGCCCCTCTGGTACCTCTGCCAATTATCGAGGTCCCATTTGAGCGTATAGCTATGGACATAGTAGGGCCATTGGAAAAGTCAGCCCGGTGAAGCCCCAACTCAACAAGTTAGAAGCTATACAGAAGTGGCCCCGACCACTCCGGAAGAAACAGGTCAGAGCATTCCTGGGACTAGTGGGGTACTATAGGCGGTTCATTCCCCACTTCGCCACCAGGGCATGCCCATTAACGGACCTAACAAAAGCTCGGGGCCCTGACATAGTAAAATGGTCTGCTGCAGCCGAAGGCGCTTTTGCGGATCTGAGGACGGCCCTCTGCACAGATCCTGTACTAGTAGCCCCAGACTGGGGGAAGGAGTTTATCCTACAAACCGACACCTCTGAAGTAGGGCTGGGAGCGGTGCTTTCCCAAATGGTCAGAGATGATGAACACCCCGTCCTCTTCCTCAGTAGGAAGCTCCTACCTAGGGAACGGAAATACGCCGTGGTGGAGAAGGAATGCCTGGTTATGAAATGGGCCATAGAAATCCTCCGCTACTATCTACTTGGACAGAGATTTACCCTTGTCACGGACCATGCCCCTTTACAGTGGATGCACCAAAACAAGGACAAAAACGCGAGAGTAACAAGATGGTTCCTGTCGCTTCAACCCTTCCACTTCACAGTACGACATAGGTCTGGAACCCAACATGGCAATGCGGATGGCCTGTCGAGAATGCACTGCTTTCCGACCCAAGTAGCCCAACCCCATAGTGTTGAGCGGGGGGGGGGGATATGTGGCAAACCCAGGGCAAACAGCTACAAAGGGGGTAGTAATCAGTCCCAGGGGGTTAAAAAGGCCTCTCCCAAGCCACTGAAGAGAGAGAACCATGGGGAAATAAGGTTCAGCTGGGCAAGGGGTTACTAGGGAACTAATTAGGTTCAGCTGGCTCCAACTGCTTGGGACCTTTTTAAACCCTCCCCGGCGTGGAAGGGGGAGGAAGAGAGAGTGAGAGAACCAGGGAAGCTGTCAGTAAGTTAGGAGCAGCAAGGCTCTGAACCCTTCCAGCAAGGAAGGCCGCACTCTGTCCCCAGAAGGGAAGACAAACAAGCGCAAGGGACTGACTGAGGGAAGGAATAGCCAGCCCCTGTGCCCCTGCACAGAAAAATGCAAATAAAATCTACCGGGGGACACGGCCTCTTCCCCAGCAGCGCGTCTGTTCTAGCATGCATCGAGCAACCTCAGAGAGAGGGGCGGGGG
>NW_020697997.1:0-4032 GCF_002925995.2 Terrapene triunguis | reverse complement strand
GGGGGAGTATGTGGTATGTGCGTGAACAATCGAGAGAGAGAGAGAGAGAGACACTCTGTCCCTCTCCCTTGCTACAACAGCTGACTGGTGTGGAAGGGTAAGGCTTTTTATTATGCACAAGGCAGTCTAGAGGCACAAATGTAGTAGCCCTGCCTGAGTTAATTGATTCATTCTCTGAGGCATTAGTAGCCTGATAATGTAGTTAGTAACATCGTTAAAGTTGCTGTTGTTGGTTAATTGATCTCATTCTCTGAAGCAGAAATGTAGCAGCCTGACTGTTACAGTTAATGTTGTTAATGTTGCTATTGTTAGGTAACTCTTCCCTTTCTCAGTCAATTTCCCCAGGAGCATAAAACCTGTAAAAGTTTTAAGGCCCCTACATTGCCAGAGTGATGTAAAGGAGCCTTATTATAAATGACAGTAAGGGAATCCTCAGCTAGGAAGATCTATGTGCTTTCTCACTTTATTTCTGTGCCAAAATGGCACAATGGGGTTAGAATACAGCTCAGGATTTATTTTACTTACCCATTAAAAAAAAGACTTTGAGGGCAAATAAAACATTTACCAAAGAGTCACTAAAATGTCAGGACAATCAGAACCAAGCACTTCCCAAAGTACCCAGCCAGGTCCAGGGCAATGATTACCAAAACTGTATGACTTTCATGTGTGAAAGTCTGAACAATTTAAAATGACATTCTACTGTTTGTTGTTGTTGCTGTTTTGTGTTCTGTAATGTCATTTAAATGAAAGGGTATTAGTTACCAAGTGTTTGTAACTTAACTTTCATGTGCCTAGGAAATGCTGAATAGTTATTGTGATTTTTCTGTATTGTAATTTAAGTAAATTACCAAAACAGTTGAATCTGATGTGATTATATTGCATTATTTTGACAAAGAAAGGATGCAGAATTTTGATTTTGATTTGTTTTTGGCGCAGAATTCTCCCGGGGTAAAGGATATTGACTTTTGAAGGAGATGCTAAAATGAGAAGCTCTGACCAAGTTTTGTCATAGACCAGGCAGTGCCCTGAGTGATCCAGAAGCTGGTGCTTCTTTAAAATGCCTGCAAGATGTGATCATCCAACAGTTCCCCTTTCAGGAAGATGATTGCCATATTACACGCCTCCACCCTACTCCCTACACTGACGTATCACCCTATGTGGTGTTTGAGGAGGGAGGAACTGAAGGGAGACTCAGTATTTGCTGGGCAGAAGATGACCCACTCTTCAGTTGATCTGCCTGAGACTGTGAAGTTGGAGATGAAGAAGATCTCTGTCTCAAGGAAAAAGAAGCACAAACATTTGCATCAGCACAATCCCATTTTACCACCTCTCAGTAAGATCTGTATCAATCTGCTGCATTGTAAGCTCTTTTGGGCAGAGACATTGTATGCTGCTCTTTAAAGCTCTGATGACATGATATAAATTGGAAAGTAAAGAATCATTCTTTCTTGATGTAAATGCTAAGATGAGAAGCAATAGTTGGGGGAAGGTGTTGGTCGGCCAGTGTCCTGAGGAATCTGGAATTTGGTGCCTCCTTAGAATGCCTGGAGCAACATAATCATCTTGTATTTACGTTTTCAGGTAGATGGCAACTCTATTCCATGCTTTACCCTGAGCCTTTACTGACCCCTCCCCGCACAAAAGAAAGATGTACCTGCACAGTAGATCTCCTGTACTCACTGAATGGAAGAGGGTCTGTTCTAAATTAAATAGTAGTAAACTCCTTTGCCAAAGCAGTAACTGAGGCTTGGTCTACACTGGGGGGGATTGAGCTAAGTTACGCAACTTCAGCTACGTGACTAATGTAGCTGAAGTCAACGTACTTAGACCTACTCACCACATGTCTTCACTGCGGTGAGTCGGCTGCTGCCGCTCCACTGTTGACTCTGCCTGCGCTTGTCGCGGTGGCGGAGTACAGGAGTCGATGGGAGAGCGCTAGGGGGTCGATTTATCGCGTCTAGACTAGACGTGATAAATCGACCCCTGCTGGATCGATCACTGCCCGCTGATCCGACAGGTAGTGTAAACATACCCTGAGTCTTTGAATAACTCTGCAAATATGTTAAGACTTTCCCCTTCCACTGAAGTGCAGTGATAGGGGAGAATATGACAATCACTAACTAGATAGAAGCAGGGTGAAGTCCGGATTGCGGGAAAGGTGTATTTGCATTGCAAGAGAATGTTAACGTGAGGAGGAATGGTTGGAGCTGGTTGTTGGTCAGAAAATGCCCAGGGTGAGAGAGAATGTAGTTCTTTCTTACAATGACTGCAGAGAATATATTGTTATGTGTTTATCTTTTTAGAAATGTGGTAACCATATTGTCTACACCCAAAGCCCTGCACAAACTTGGACATGCACCCTCCCCAATATACATACAGATAAAGAAGTGAAGAAATCCCAATACTCAGTCAGAGGTAGAGGGTCCGAAACTTTCGTCATTCTCAAACAACTGAGCCTCGGGGAGTACAGGGGCAGGCAAGGGAGAGTCACTGATCCAGTGATGCCATGCTGGAGTATTGATCCTAAAATAACATGAATGGAAAGGAAATATGAGTATCAGGAAAGGAATTCTCTCCTGTATCTCCTGCCTCCTCATATACCATAATTTACATTAATAACACTGAATGATCCCACGGCCTGGTAAAATCAATGTTAATGTGACTTTCTTCCATCCTCTAATAAAATCTCGATTGTTTCATCAACAGAAATTTCAAATCAATTTGGGGAACTGGGCTCCCGCAGACTCCTAAATTCTCATATCAGCTAAATGGTCAAGAGAGAGGAAAAGCAGTGAGCCCCATGACTCCCTAATCCCTATATGGCCATCAGCTGTCTCACCATGTGCTTTATTGCATCAGCCATTCTTCTTGGTCTTGGTCACTACCAAAGGAGAAAATAAACTCCATTGAATCAGGGATGGAGTGTTCCATTACTCACGGGCAAAGGATTTTAGGGAATAATCTCTTTACAAGCGATTGAGATCTTTGGAGGAGCTCTCAGTTGCCCCTTCCCCAAACTACACTGTAGAAATACCTTTGTAAGTACGTTGTCCTCTTAGTAGAGCTGTTCCTCACCCCCTGCCTACCCTACAGTCCCAGTGAAATACAGAGAGCAAAGTTGAGATCACACTAAACATGTGACTGCTGCATTTTCTGTTCCTAATTCCCTTCTTTTCTCACTCTTGAGAGCATCATAAACTAGAAAAATGGGTCCCAAGCTCCAGATGTGGGCATTCCCAGACTTTGCCGGGGTCCAGGCAGGACACACACCCCTGACGAAGGAAGAGTTTTTTGAACAGTGCTGCATCCACATTTTCAGAAAGACGGGGGCCCTGTTCCATACATGTACGTGAAATCCTGCAGCCCCCAAAGTACTCTAACCTAGGGCAAGGAGTATGCTCATTGCCAGAATTACCTGATCAAGGATGGATCTATCTTTTTAAAAGGTGAGGAGGCTGGATTTGGGAAGACAAAGTAGGTTAGGGGCCAAAACATAGCTGCCACTTTGGTGTGGACCCTTGGTCTGGCCCTTGATGGAGTATTCATCCTAAATTAAATGGAAACAACAAAATGTTAGGAATGGGTAGGGCACTGGGAGGAGTCTATTGATTTAGGGTTGGAATACACAGTCTATTATTCTGTTCCTCTGTGTAAAATGACAGACAATATCCCAATGAGTTCCTAATAAGAGTATTTTACCAATAACCAAAGCAATTTATGAACTGTGGGTTTAAGGAATGCTGTGAACAGTAGAGGAGCTAAAGGATTGCTGACTCCAGCATTGAGCAGGAAACCAGATTTAAAAGGGTGGCTTAATGAGTTTTTGAGGCACCTAAAACTATTATTTTAGGAAGGGATCTCTGAGAGGAACCCAGACATTTAACCACTCAACTGTTAGGGGGTTCAGAAGGAGACATGCGACACTATACACTAAGCAGAGCTGCCTGCAGGATTATGTGTGAAGCTGTCAGTGGCCTACATGGTATTCTGAGGCTTTTTGGCTACACTATGTGGCTCAAACTCAGACCTTTT
>NW_020697996.1:0-5191 GCF_002925995.2 Terrapene triunguis | reverse complement strand
GCCATAAATCTCAAGTAGGGAGTCCCAAGGACTCCCAAGAAAAGCTTAAAAAAGATAAAAAGGAAATTAACTCTCTTCCGTAACCCCGCTGGCCAGCAGATATCGCTCTATTTATCTAAACCCCTTCAGAAGGCAAAGCTCTTTGGAGTATCCCCTCCACACCTCCTGATAATCTTATAAACCTGTTATTGTCAATTTTTCTCTTTAGTCCTTGTTTATCGGTTAACCTTTTGGAAAAAAACTTGTTGTGTAAATTAAATTGTATAATCTGCTATACCCCAGATGGTGTGTATCTGGACGTGCGTGGTCCCACTCACAATGAAGTCCTGGCAGTTTATAGGAGAAGACTGACCCCAGCCCTTCCTCGTTGCAACAGGAACTGCTGGTTAAGGTCTCTCCCCCCCGTGGGCTTTGTAAGCCGATCATGCCAACCAGGTTGGGTGCATTGGGTCTGCCCAGCCCGTTAAGATTCACCTAAACCCAGCAAAAACCCTTCCCAACGTGCAGCAGTATCCTCTATCAGAAAGGTCAAAAAAAAATCTAATCTGTTGTTATCTCCTTAATTTAACAAGAAGTCATTATTTCTATGGTCAGTAAGTGTGACTTCCCCGTTTTATCATGCTGTTCATGCTGTTGTTCTTTCTTTCTCTCCCGTTGTCCCTAGCCCTGTTATTCTTTTTTATAATGCACCAGTGCTGAGGGGTTATTATCGCCTCAAGAAAAGATTGTATTAAGTCCAGACATAAAGAATTAAAGTTATTATTAAATGAGATGCATCTAGATGTAATGTATGTATGTAAATAGGTGTATATAAATAAATAAAAGGGGGGTTAGTTAAAAGGCCCACCCTCCTTGTTAAATTGGTAGTAAAACAATGCCTGTGCCCATGAAAAGAAATAATGCAGCAAAGAAAAAAGGATCGGGCCCATACAAGCAGGCAATTACAGTTTGAGAAAGTTGAAAGAAAAAAAGTAAAAAGTTAACTCTGTAGTTACTGGAGGAAATCAAGCAGTGAAACTTGGTAGAAATGTCTGTAAGTAATCCAGGCAAGAGGTTATTTAAGTGGAATTATTCAACTATGAATAATTTAGTCGAATTTGCTGAAGAACACTCCTGCTGTGTACAATCTGTATTTTATAAGTTTAAGATAAATTGGTATTGTTTAAAGTTGCAAAACTGAGAATACTTTTGCCAGACACAGGAAACTAGTGTTGTTTAAGGTAATTAGCATTTAATCCTTAAAGTGACTTAATGCTTTACAAGATTTAAAATGTTTTAAATAAAAACCAAAGATTGTGGGTAGTCAAAGCCAGGAGAATAAAAGATTTGAATTTGTTTTTGGGTAACAAAATAGCAGATAAAAGATCTGGTAAAGAGAGAGAAGGACAGTGCCACTGGCTCTGTGTGGTCGAGCTGTCACTTTGCTGTGGGTGCATAAAAATTTTGTAAGCACAAAAGAAACAGTTACACCTTGTGTAAAAATTAATGGAAAGGATGTGTATTTTCCCCAGAACATGTGCAGTGTATATTGAAACAGAGGTAAAGAAAATGCAAACTTACCAAAATAGGTTGTGTTGTCTTTTTCAGATCACTGTGTGTTTAAAAACAGGAGTTAAAAGTTAATTGTGTCCTTTTTAAGTAAGAGTCTTTAAGCTGTAAATAGCTTTAAATCCAGAAGCAAGCCAGAAAGCATCTGTACTAATGCAAATTATCTTAACTGATAATGTAAAAGCCACTAAAACCTGGGCTGCCTATAAAACAATTACAAAAAAATATGGGATAATTCCTCTGTTTTGCCTAAAATCAACAAAAGTATTTGTATATAAAGGAAATATTTTAAGCAATAACTAACTACCCAGAAGGGGTAGACTTCTGTTCTTTTATCTTTCAAATCATCAGAGAAAAACAGATGCCAGCGAAATAGGATTCAACGTACCATGCATTTACTTGTACAATAGGAATTATTTTTGTGTTCTGTGTCCTGTCTCGTGGTGTTTGTCTTGTGGCCAGAATTGTTGTGTTTAATATTTTTTATAGAACAGTCTAGTTTAAAATTAAATAGAACGGTTAAATAAAAAAAAAAAAAAAGCAGATACTTGTTTTATTCAACTTGAAATACAAAGTGTTTGAATAAATCAGAAAAATGTAATATACTAAAGTTTTAATACATTTGCTTAAGTAAGAAAAAGAAACTTTATTGGCCAGATCTTTTAATTAAAAAAAATTGTTGTTAAAATTTGCATACCAACAGTCTTTGGAAGCAAAAACATAAAAGGTTAACCCACTCCCTATATTGCACATGGGATCCTTCTGGCTACCTCAGATTTCTAGCCAGAGGGCTGGGGAGGGAGGAAAGCTATTGAACACCAGAGGTTGTACCGAGTAAACTCCTCAAAAGTGGGTGTGCTTGTCCTGGTTTGTTGCTCCATAGCTCTGTAATAAGGTTATTTTACTGGAAGGGTAAATGTGGCATACATAGAATAATAAAACTAATGTACTGTATAATGGCAATGTGTATGTGTTCATTGTTAAGAAAAGGTGTATAAGTGAAAAGTAAAAGTTTCCTTTGTAGGTTAAAAAGAAGCCAAGAAGGGAAAAAGAAAAAAGAACAGAACAAGTTAACTGGAAAAAAAAAAAAAATAGCTAGCAAGCTCAGTTCAAAAATAAGACGCTGGCCCCATTCAAGAACACTGCTACAGCTAAGACTTGGCTGACAACCAAGAAAAGGGGGGGTTTAAATGTGCCCAAGCAGCTGTAAAAAATCTGCAAATTACTGCCAGGCATTAATGAAATGTGTTAGGTTTTTTCTCACAGGTAAAAAAGTGCTATCCAAAGACCCTAGCAGCCCTGCCATTCATTGAAACCAGAAGGCTGAGTCTACGTAAAGTCCATCAACGAAAGACTGCTTTGGCTCCATGCTGAAAAGGCCCTTTCCAAGTCCTGTTAACCACCAACATCGCTGTGAAGTGCCAAGGACTGCCTGCCTGGACCCATGCTTCTCACTGTAAAAAGACCCCTCCACCTCGGAAGGGCTCTCTGACTAATAAGCCTATTTCTCCTTCTAGCTCTGCTGTGCCTTCTGGACAGCAGGGAAAAAGGACAAGGTAAAGTGCTAGTAACCTCTCCCTTGTATAATGCTAAACCACGACTGTTTCAGGAAAAAAGAAGAAGGAACACTCGCTCCATTAAAACCACCAAAGTCCAGGGATTCCTGACTACAAAAGACATTAAGAACTGACCCTGGTGAAAAAACAAAGAAATATACACTGGCAGGAAGAAACTTGTGGAACCCATGCTTGGAAATGTGGTATTGATTGGATTTTGAAGTTTATTCTACAGGCTGCGCCCTGTGTTTTGGATAAGTCCTTCAGCATGTATTGCCCTCCCTAATTGGATTTTAAATGACAAGTACCAAAGGCACCTTGTTGCCACTGCCCCGCCATCTCCTCCATTATACTATTACCCCTGTAACAGATCCAAATACAGACAATGCCATATATTTAATAAAACCAATGGCCAAGGCCTTCACACTTTAGTAATTTATTTAAATATTGTTTAAAAAAAAAAATTATTTTTAAGGTTCAGAATATCCCATATTAGTGAACAATTAAACAAATACCCAAAGAGTTTGTTTTGCCACTGGAAATTTTACCTGCATAAAAATTATTCCAGTGACTAATAATGTAACCTGTATCTTACTGTAATACACCCCTTCTTATGCCATTAATATCAATGCCTCCCAGAAGTACATAAAGGTGTTTAACCAACAGATGTGGTACAGTACTACACCAAAGAAAGCTGTATTAGGATATCAATGAATTGTAATTAACACTACATTAGGAACTGTTAAATTTTTATTGCCCTCATCCAGTTTCCAGATCACCTCTACATACCCAAAATGTTCAAGGTGGGGGGGGGAGCTGCCATTAGATTAGCACAACAGAGGGCTTGGGTTATTTCCTCTAAAAAGAAAAGAGACTTGACCGAATCTCTATGGAATAAAGCCAATAGTGTAGCTGTAATTTGAAATATCCATAAAAACCAACAGCATGCAAAAAAATTGGGCCAATTAAAAAAGGCCTCAGGGCTTATTACAGGGGCACAACTGACCAAGGTGCAAGCCAGGGTAGGTAAGTTACATATCATTTCCGCCCTTGGTTCCTTAACCCAGAGACTTCTAGCAAAGATGGTCTGGAACATTACTGGTGCTGGGGAGGCATTGCAGTGGAACACGGCATGTTCAAAGATCCAGAATTTTCTGAATAATCAGTTAGTGGCCATTCGGAGTGACCTCAAGCACCAGGCCTGGCCCACTGCCCTCACAGACACCTCAGGAGTACCATCTAATCTGTGGCCATGGAAACATAACTGGAGGTTTTCAGGGTGAAAGCGTGTACAGTCCCAATGCTCCTTCCAAGCGTATGGACCAGTTAAAGGGGTATGGGTACCCACTTACCAAGTCCTGCCTGGTCCATGAACGGAATGCATCTGGGACTGGGTTATTCACTGAGACATATGGGAAATAAAACCACCTGGTTTACCTAGCCAATTTATAGTCGGTGCCCCTAAAATAACACCCAATATTTGGATTGGATTGGGGAATCAATGGACACTCTGGCCATTAGAACCCCACAGCTTCAATGTATATGTAAACTCAAGCCTGGGAAAGTTGTCACTGTCCATAACAATGTTTGTTGGGAAGGCAAGGGATTGGAAACCTTCCTGACAGGAGTCATGATCTTCCAGGCTAATAACAGCTGTGTATTTGTTAAGGCCCATATTATACACAACGCCCATTTTAACCTCACTATAACTGCAGGCAACCATGTTATTTATTGGCCTTTGGATAAAAAATTTGCAGTCAACTCTCAGGTATAAAATGCCCTTTAACTGGACAACCCTGGTACCAGACCATTTCCAAAATCTGCTTTCATTAATACCTGAGGTCCAAAAAAAATATTTTCTGATTTATAGGGACAAATTCATATCCTTAAAAATGTATATCAGATAAAAAAAGGTGCCTTTCAAACAGCCTATCGACTGTCTTCCTTGTGCACTAGTCAAAACATGCTGTGTGCAGTGACCAAAATTATATATAAACCACACCATATTGTTGCTATAGGTGAATTGACTGTTGTATTGAAATTGCTTGTTTTAGGATTGTGTTTTTGCTATTGCTGTTGTAAGGGAT
>NW_020697995.1:6579-7816 GCF_002925995.2 Terrapene triunguis | reverse complement strand
GATTACACTGCTCTACAGCCAAAATGCTTCTGAAATAAATGTAGTCAAACTTTACTAATTCTGGGTCACTGAGAACGAAAATGATGCTTAAAATTGTTGATTGGCTCTAGTTTTCAAGATATGCTATTGGGTCAGTATATACGACCCTTGACTTGGGAATGGCGGAGGATAAGTGAGTTATAAAGGGAAGGGATCTCAATTTAAACCAGAAATGACTAAAATACATCTTTGACTGGATCTATGAATAAATCTAGGACTGGGTTTGGACAGTACTTGCTTTTTAGGCAAAACAATGAATGATGCAATCTGAAGCTGGTATTGCATCATACATGATATGAATTGCATCATGTTATTCCTAGAAGTCATGGATGATGCAATCATAACGAAGCTTACATCACTCTGCTGAACAAATTGCCCTATATCAGCTCTAGAAATCATACAGTGTCGTGCTCTCTTATTTGTCAGTGTTTGATTTTGCAAAGGGACAGGTTTCTGTTTAGCCAAAGTGAGCAGAGATGCCTCGTACTTGTGTGAACAGTGCAGATAACTTCTGCTATGTTTGTGATGAAGTGACTTTTGCATCACAAAAGCGCAGTGTAACCACTATGGTTAAGAAAGCCTATCACCTTTATTTTGGCTGCAAAATTGGAGATCAGGACAAGAGGTGGGCCCCACACATATGCTGCAACACTTGTGCAACAAATCTTCGCCAGTGGTTGAACAGGAAAAGGAAATCTATGCCTTTTGCAGTGCCAATGATTTGGAGAGAGCCAACAGATCATACCAGCAATTGTTACTTCTGCATGGTGCCTCCAGTTGGGAAAGGTGTGTCAAAGAAGAAAAAGTGGACTGTGCATTATCCAAACATTCCATCAGCTATACGCCCAGTACCCCACGGAGAAGGACTGCCAGTTCCTGATGCACCAGAATCATTCTCACTTGAGTCAGACGAGGAAGAGGAAGAGGATGAAACTTCTGGTCCTGAACCATCAATGTCACAGGACCCACATTTTCTCCCATCCTCCTCCTCTGAACCACGCCTCATAACACAAAGTGAACTGAATGACCTTGTCAGGGATTTGGAACTACCCAAGAGTAAGGCAGAGCTGCTGGGCTCCACACTACAGCAGTGAAATCTCCTGGCAGGTGATGTTAGGGTTTCCATGTTCCGTGACCGTTAAAAGGATCTTGTCCCATTCTTCTTCATGGAAGGTGATCTTGTAGCCTGCAACAACAT
>NW_020697995.1:0-6569 GCF_002925995.2 Terrapene triunguis | reverse complement strand
GCTATCAGGGCAAATGGAGCCCATCAATGCTTGCAGACTATTGCTGGACAGTGACAAGAGATGCTCCATTTAATGAATACAAGAGACAAGCCAAGAAGCGCCGCGTAGACACTGAATAGAACTAAACTATGTACATAATAGTTTTTTGCCTTTTGTTTCATAATAAATTTTATTTATATAACCCTTTTGCTGATTTTTAAAGTGTTACATAAACAGGACAGGTGAAATATTATCATGTAAAGCAACCATAAACACATGAAAAGACCTAGGTTTACAATTTATGATTAAAACTCTACTATCTACACAATATACATAGACATAAAATGTAAAAACTTAAATATCTTAGAAACAGTAGCCAATCAGTTGTTTTAATTGTCATATTTGAATTCAGCACATCAAAATACATAATAAATAGCACATTTTATCTCTGAAGCAGACGACTTCTCAAAAATTGTAGACCAGTGTAATGCTGAACAATAGTAGATCTCTAGCCCACATTGTTTCTTTCAAACTGCATTTGAGTCCCTAGTATTGCAGTTCTTATTAATGCTTCTTTAGCCTTTAGGATTATATCATCATCATCTTAACAACACACACTCTCCTCTCTTTACACAAAACATTCTTCCACTCACGTCAGAATATTTTAAAATCTATCTGTTTTCAGGTTTTATACTGCCATCCATCACTGAGTATCTAAGCTCCTTCTGCATACAGTAAATAGCAATAGTGAAGTCCCTTCTGAATTTCATGGAGTCTGGCACTTCTCCCTTTTTGTGGTAAAAATTCTGCTTGAGGTAGGGGTTTTGGTTTTGATAAAAATAAGTCCTTCACCTAAATAATCTTCCTGTCTTTTCCCTTGACCATAAAAACAGATAGTCCCAATGTAGTTCTGTTCTCCTCAACCCATCCCCCTTCCTGGATAAATTCTGTCTGGGCACATTTGAACAAAACACAGAAAATGCCCTGTCGGGATATATAATGACCAATGGCTGCAGGCTGAGTATGGTGTTTTGTTTCCTGGATATTCTACTTCAGCCAGTGCAAAAAGCCACATTTCTAAGACTATTATTCACCAACCTCATTCTTGCTTATCTTATGGATTCATCCTCAAGTTTCTGCACCCAAAAATTCCCTGAGGAATTTGCTGGTCTCGAGTGTTTTTGCTTTTAAACTGCAATCGTATGGGGAAAAAATCAATTTCATGAATGGTATTTTTCATATTTTAATCACATTAACCTGAGGGTCATCCATCCACTTCCTCTCATTTTGTAAATCAAACTGAAATCTTTCCTATTTTCATTATGTTTTTAGTAAATACAGTGAATTGTATTTCACTATGTTACATTTATGATATTATGCTTTCTTGTGAAGCACCCTGGGATGTTTCAGTGCTGACCAAACAGCATGCATAGATTAAAACTAAAACCACAGATCTAAATTCCCATGAACTTTTGGTGCCTGGAGAAAGAATCTGGGTCCTGATCTAAATTATGCAGCTGGATGCATCTTTAGGTATTTATGCTGCAATGCAAAGGAAAAAGCTGACAGGTGCTACACTGGCAATCCAACACCATAAAACATGTCTGTTACCAGCACTGAATATCCAAATCATCCCGCTGCCTGCTGATTTCAAAGCTCTTGGTATGCAAACACCAAACAGTAACTGCCTGGGACTAGGGAGAAATTTCCCCTATGGGCAGGTTTTTGTCCACTATGAGGTTTCTTGCACCATATTCTGAAGCTTCTGGAACTGGACAGGCTGATGGACTAGATGGACTACTGGTGTGATCCTGTGTAATTAATTCTTTATTCCTTTGTTCCTACAGTTTAATCTAGCATATGGCCAGATTCTGCTTTCAGTTACAGCAGTAAATCTGGAGTAATTCAATTGACTTCAGATGCACACTAATGTAAGTGAGAGCATAGTCAGGCTGAAAAATAGGTCCAGCATAATGGCACCTTTTGGGTTCTGCACTGAATGTGCATCTAGTGTATTTTGCTAAGGAAACATGTTACACTAACAATATACAAAAACCTACTCATAAGAACATAAGAATAGCCATACTAGGTCAGATCAAAGGTCCATCTAGCCCAGTATCCTGTCATCCCTCAGTGGCCAATGCCAGGTGATTCAGAGGGAATGAACAGAGCAGGTAATCATCAAGTGGCCCATCCCGCATTGCCCAGTCCCATCTTCTGGCAAACAGAGCTAGGGACACCATCCCTGCCCATCCTGGCTAACAGCCATTGATGGACCTATCCTCCATGACTTTATCTACTTCTTTTTTTAACTTTGTTATAGTCTTGGCCTTCACAACATCCTCTGACAAAGAGTTTTGCAGGTTGACTGTGCGTTGTGTGAAGAAATACTTCCTTTTGTTTTAAACCTGCTGCCTATTAATTTCATTTGTTGACCCCTAGTTCTTGTGTTGTGAGAAGGAGTAAATAACACTTCCTTATTTACTTTCTCCACACCAGTCATGGTTTTATAGACCTCTATCATGTCCCCCCTTAGTCATCTCATTTCCAAGCTGAAAAGTCAGTTTTATTAATCTTTCCTCATATGGCAGCCATTCCATCCCCCTAATAATTTTTCTTGCCCTTTTCTGTACATTTTCCAATTCCAATATATCTTCTTTGAGATGGGGTGAATATATCTGCACACAGTATTCAAGATGTGGACATACCATGGACTTAAACAAATGCGCTGTGATATTTCTCACTTATTATCTACCCCTTTCTTAATGATTCCCAACATTCTCTTAGCTTTTTTGATTGCCACTGCACATTGAGAGGATGTTTTCTGAGAACTATACATAATGACTCCAAGATCTCTTTCCCTGGCTCATCCAATCAGAAAGCTTGATCAGTGACTGGCTGAGTCTCAGCAAGTGTGCCATTCTCCCTTGCTTTCTGAGCCTATGTTGCCGGCATTCTGAGCAGCATATGTGAGTTTATACGTTTATTTGAATTCTGTTTACAAAATACAGTATACAGTAAATACATTGATGTTGCAATATTAGTCATCTATAATTAATTTAGTACAAAAATCTGGGTTATTGTGGTGAAAATAGTGTATCAAGCCTTGGTTCAGGAACCAATCGCCCCTTCATATAATTTATTCCTATGGGAAAAGCGGTTTTGACTTACAATGTTTCAACTTACTACGAAATTCTGAGGAACGAATTGTGTCGTAAGTCCAAGGACTCCCTGTATTGAGTTTTTAATTTTTATAACCTCTCTAATCTCCTGGAGCATTTCACAGTTACTATCACCATCCTGGTCAGGTGGTCAGTAGTATATCCCTACTGCTATGTTCTTATTATTCAAGCATGGAATTACTATCCATAGAGATTCTACAGTACACTTTGGTTCATTTAAGATATTTATTTCATTTGACTCTAAGCTTTCTTTCACATATAGTGCCACTCCCCCACAAGTCCAACCTGTTCTGTCCTTCTGATATATTCCGTACCCTGGTATTATTGTGTTCCATTCATTATCCTCATACAATCAAGTTTCTGTGATGCCTATTATATCAATAACTTCATTTAGTACGAGGCACTCAAGTTCACCCATCTTATTATTTAGACTTCTAGCAATTGTATGTAAGCACTTACAAAAAATTGCCACTTTTTAGTTGTTTGCCATCACATGATATAATTGAATGGGACTTTTTTTCATTTGATTGTTTCTCATCAGATCCTACCCCTATTTTGTCATCTTCTATCCTCTCCTCCTCTGAGAATGACCCCAAAAGGATATATGGGACATGTGGGAATCCATGTTTATTGTTTCTCAATTATTTCCATATCAAGTGTGCTCAGTTTACAAGTAGGTTTGGTTTTATTTTTTTACAAACTGCCAATCCTGCAAACTCAACCTGTGCTCTGAGAGTCCAAATGGGTTTTTTATTTTTGGTGCACCATATTAATAATCAAAGTTCTGTTCTGCAAGTCATATTAATCTCTCAGTCACGCCTATGCAATTGCATTTGTCTTCAGTGGGGTTGGAATATGGATCCTTCACAAGCTTCATGGTAGGCACATGCCTAAATATCTTGCCGAATTGAGGCCTTAATAAACAGATCTCCTGAGGATGGACAAGAAGGAACAGAATGCAGCTCACTCTCCCTCAGCAGAATTTGCTAAAAGGACATGTCCTAGTGAAGCTGAAGGTATCATTTCCAGCTCAAGGAAACATACTTGTGCTAGCTCTGATCAAGATAGTGTACTAAAAATAGTGCGAGTGGAGGCCTGGGCTAGCCACCTCAAGTAGGTACTTAAGGTTTCAGACAGTAGCTTACTCCTGGCAACTAGCCCATTTTGCTGTTTGCACTGCTGCCGCTACACTGCTTCCTTTAGCAGGCTAGCTCAATCACAGCTATTGTGGGTATGCCTATCTGAGCTGGAAATTCTAGCGCTAGCTCCAGTGTAGGCATCTGTAAGTATCAACAGCAGTAAAAAGCAGAAGTGCAATTCTGTCCCTGAGGGTTCAGGAAAGCAATGCAAAGTAAAGGTGGTAGCAGTGGATTAGTGAAATAAGATCCTAGACGCCTAGCCAGAGTAGGATTAAAGCAGAAGGCCCCAGTTCCTGGAGACAGGTAATGTCAGAATCTGAATCTGAATTTTCTTTTTTGAATCCTTATGGTTGTGAAGAGAAGTTTGAAAACATGAACAGAGTATAAGAGCTGCAGTGGTGTCTGCCTGCGTCTTCATACACTTCAAACAAAAGCTCTAAGAGATGTGAACTACAGCATGCATCTCAATGGGGTGTTATCTCAAGACCCACAGTTCTAGGTGTCCCTGCCTACACCACCCCAACAGATGATACTGCATGTGGCAGAAGAGTGCTCTTGGCCCAGTCTGCCCACCCAGGTAGGTACTCCAGCTGCTGGAGTGCACATATTAGGAGCCCACCTATAGCCACTCCTTCCTCTCCAGAGGGGAGAGAAAGGAGACCTATGCTACCATCCCTGTTGCTCCTGAGGGTTACCCCCTGCCACCACCACTCCAAGTGAGGGACAGAACCATGGTGTGGAGATAGGGCCACAGGGGTCCTAATGCCATGGTGTATTTAGAGTCCTAGGTTGTTTTAATCTGGCCTTGCTCCCAGCCCACTTGTGTCCAAAGAGCAGAATATGAAAGCATTGGGCGGTTGCCAGGAGAGAACTCATGTAAAAATATATAAGCCAGAGCAATAAAAAGGTTTCCCTGTGGATAAACGTCTAAAGCCCTTTAAAGCTGTTTGGGAGCCAAAGGTCTGTTAAAGAGGCCATTTCCCCCCTCAATTAATTCCCTGTTATTGGCTTGGTGTCTTTTTCAATATGACCCTTTCCATGGTCCCCAGTGCGTTTTTTCTGGCACAGAGGAGGATATTTGAACTTGTGATCCTGCATGTTATTTCTACAGTGCTGTTTTGCAGAGGACTTTTAAGAAAGAACAGCTTAATAAAACTGTAGGTTCCAGTGTCACAGTGAATCTGGAGCAAACAGATGGGCACTTGATTGACATAACCAATGTTTTGTGGATCAGTGGTCAAATAATTACCTTTGTATAGGTGACAGGACATTGGGTCACTGGGTAATGTTTTCTGACTGACTGCATTGCATCCAAAATGAACAAATCAGAAAACATGCAACTCATTCTGTTTATAAATATGGAAAGAATCCCACTATAGTCAACTAATCCAGGAACTACAGCAGCAATTCTGCTTTTTTTACTATCAAACGATAGTGCCAAAGAAATGAGGTACAATTTCTGTTAAGCTTTGGATATAATTACAAGCTTGACACATAAGAGTTTCCTTGTCAGAGATAAATGATCTCAGATACTAATTTAGGTGACTATATTATTCCAATCTTATGCTTCTATCATAATCATATCTCCCTCATGTGAAAAAGGTAAAAAAAAAAAAAAAAAGAGTTGCTTTCTTGTAACACTGGACAAGGAACTATATTAGAAGATTGGAAATACCTAGTCTGTCTCTCCCACTGCTTCACTATAGATCTTTGGACCAAGAACCCTTCACAGTTCTTCTTCAACTGGTTTCCTTCTTCACAATTAAAGAAACAGGACACGTCACCACATTTCCCATCACCTCTCCTGATCCTTTCCCCTCCACGCAGCCACAAACTCTCCCTTACAAACAAGCTTTAAATATGAATATTCATAGATTCATAGATTCTAGGACTGGAAGGGACCTCGAGAGGTCGTCGAGTCCAGTCCCCTGCCCTCATGGTAGGACCAAATACTGTCTAGACCATCCCTGATTGACATTTATCTAACCTACTCTTAAATATCTCCAGAGATAGAGATTCCACAACCTCCCTAGGCAGTTTATTCCAGTGTTTAACCACCCTGACAGTTAGGAACTTTTTCCTAATGTCCAACCTAGATCTCCCTTGCTGCAGTTTAAGCCCATTGCTTCTTGTTCTATCCTTAGAGGCTAAGATGAACAAGTTTTCTCCCTCCTCCTTATGACACCCTTTTAGATACCTGAAAACTGCTATCATGTCCCCTCTCAGTCTTCTCTTTTCCAAACTAAACAAACCCAATTCTTTCAGCCTT
>NW_020697994.1:0-2240 GCF_002925995.2 Terrapene triunguis | reverse complement strand
TAGGAGCCCAGAAAAGGCTAGCTCATGGGGGAACAGCAAGGCAGGCATGGAGAGGAGAAGAAGCCTGTGGCTTCCCCTCCAGCCGTTCAACCACACTCCAATTCATGCTTTTCTGGGCTGGCAGCATCAAAACTTGGCAACATAGGTCAAATCAGGGATGGCAAACCCCCGAATCCTTTCAGATTTGCCCCATCCCAATCAATGTCACAGCAAAGCCAGACGGTCTGTGATTTGATTCCCCAGGTGACTTGGACGAAGATTTCATGTCCGACGAAGATATCACCTCAAGGAGCCAGTTTCCAGAGAGCTGGCTGTGGCAAGTGGAGCAGCTGACTGAGCGACCAAATGAACTGGGGTAAGAGCATGTGGCCGTGTCACTCCCATTCATCAAAGGGCCACATTCCGACGTGGTATGGTGTAGCTCCCACTGAAGTCAGTGTCTCTCCACCAGCAAGATCCCCAGTGGAGCCAGGTGGAGTATTTGCAATGAATTAGGTCCATCATTCAGCAGCTGATCCATATTCATAGAGTCACTCCTACTTTTTAAAGCCAGAATGGGCTGTTAGATCATCTAGTCTCACCTCCTGTATAACAGAGAGCAGAGAATTTCATTCAGTTACTCCAGTTTTGAGCCTATATTTATGCACCTAAAAGAACTGGCTCGACTTCCAGAGGTGCTGAGCAGCCAGCGGTATCCCCTGGCTTCAGCCCCAATGAAAAACCAGGCTGCTGATTTAGGTGCTAGAATATGAATGGAGGTGTCTGCAGGGCCGCCCAGAGGATTCAAGGGGCACTTCGGCGGCGGGTCCCGGAGCGGAAGGACCCCCCGCTGCCGAATTGCCGCCGAAGACCCGGAGCGGAAGAAGCTCCGGGGGCCCGGGCCCCACGAGATTTTTCCGGGGCCCCCGGAACGAGTGAAGGACCCCGCTCCAGGGCCCCCGAAAAATTCTTGTGGGGGCCCCTGTGGGGCCTGAGGCCTGGGGCAAATTGCCCCACTTGCCCACCCCCGGGCGGCCCTGGGTGTCTGGCTGTTTAGTGCTGGCCTTTTATCGTGTTCAGGAACGGTTCCTCATTTCTGTTTGTTATTCTGGGTGTGTTATTGGGTTGCTGCGACACGTGATATTGACGGTGCTTTCTAATTGGATGGCTGAACCTTTTTTTTTTTAAAAAAAGGTAAATGAAGTGATGGGCCAGGCCCCTCTCCACTGAAATGGAATATAATTCCCCTGCTTGGAATTAGATCGGGACACTAGAATTAATATCCCTACCCTTGAGACTTTTAAAACAGGTTGTGTCCTGTGGCTGGTGCAGAACTTGGACCGCTGAGTTCCTCCCCAGAGATGGCTCTATAGTTCAGTGTTTGGGTGAAGAAGGCTTTACCATGGACTTCAGTCCTAAGATAGAAGGATCTTGACCAGGGGCGGGCAAACTTTTTGGCCTGAGGGCCACATCGGGTTCCTGAAATTGCATGGAGAGCCGGATACGGGAGGCTGTGCCTCCCCAAACAGCTAGACGTGGCCCGGCCCCCGCCCCCTATCCGACCGCCCCTGTTTCTCGCCCCCTGATGGCCCCCCCGGGTCTCCTGCCCCATCCAACCTCACCATTCCCTGTCCCCTGACGGCCACCCCGGGACCCATCCACCCCTGACTGCCCCCAGACTCCCTGCCCCTGACTGACCCCCGCCACCCCATCCAACCCCCCCTCCTTCCTAACTGCCCCCCTGGGACCCCTGCCCCCATTCAACCCCCCTGTTCCCCGCCCTCTGACCACCCCGACCCCTATCCACACCCCTGCCCCCTGACCACCACCCCAAACTCCCCTGCCCTCTATCCAACCCCTCCCTCCCCCACTCCCTGCCCCCTTACCTTACTGGAGCCCCGGTGGCTGGTGGTGCTACAGTCGCGCCGCCTAGAGCACCAGGACAGGCAGCCACGCCATCCGACTGGAGCCAGCCACACCACTGTGCAGCACAGAGCACCGGGTCAGGCCGGCTCTGCAGCTGCGCTGCCCGGCAAGAGCTCGCAGCCCCGCCACCCAGAGCATTGCGCCGACGGAGCAGTGAGCTGAGGCTGCAGGGGAGGGGTAACAGCAGGGGAGGGGCCGGGGGCTAGCCTCCCAGGCCAAGAGCTATGGGGCTAGGCAGGAGGGTCCCGCGGGCCAGATGTGGCCCACGGGCTGTAGTTTGCCCACCTTTGGTCTAGACCCTTAGCTGGGGAATGTCCATGCGTCCTAGCTCCTTC
>NW_020697993.1:0-13807 GCF_002925995.2 Terrapene triunguis | reverse complement strand
GGTGGGTAGATGGGTGGAGGGACGGATGGACAGATGGATCTAACCCCTCCTCTCCTACCCTGGCTCAGGTGGGGCAGGTGGCAGGGTGCCCGGTACTGCCCCCGGGGCTACCTTCGCGCCGTCTCGCTGGGGGTGCAGCCGCGGCAGGACACTGGGGACGACGTGGCCGCCACCGGCCTGCGCGTGGCCTGCTCCGACGGGGAGCTGCTGGTCGGCGACGCTGGGGACGCCGGGGACCAGGAGGGGCCCTGGAGCCGCCCCTGCCTCTCCGGCTCCGTCTGCGGCCTCCAGACCCGGGTGGAGGAGCCGGGGGGCCATCAGGGGGACAACACGGCCCTCAACGACGCCCGTTTCTTCTGCTGCCCGCCCTAGGGCCCCCCCCAGGGGTGCCCGCCCATTAAACCTGGCCCAGAGCCTCTTCCCAGCCACCTTGTGTCTTTATTGGGGGGGGGAGCCTGGCCTGGGGGCCTGGAGGGGGCAGGCCCAGTGCACCCTGGGGGAGTGGGGGGATCCGGGGTTCATTGGGGTTCCTGTGTCACGTGGGGGGGGAGGATTCGGGGTTGGTAGAGAGGGAGCCAGGCAGAGGAACCCGCTCAGAGCCCCCAGACCCTCTGCCATCAATGCCCCAGTGTGGGGGAACCCCCACATCAGGCCGTCTCTCAGCCCGTCCTTTGGGGGGCACTGTAGCCCCCCACCCCCCACTGCTCCTGCTGGCGCCCCGGACCCAAACACAGCTCCCTGGGGGGGGGAAGAGAGGGGGTGTCCTGCCAGTGTCCAGCTGGGGTTCAACCGGGCAGCCTGCCTCAGTTTCCCAGAATGGCTCCCTTGTCTGACAGGACCCCTCCTTGAGGGGGCAGACATGGGGGGTGTGTGTGCCCGGAGCTGGCTTGTTACCAAGCCAGAGGGCAAAATAATCTAGAACAACCCCCCCGCCCTAACGCAGCCTCCAATCCCCCCCATGACATCTCATCCCCGGCGCCCCGTGCTCCCCACTCCTCCAGCCCCCCAGGTTCCTCCCCCCTCTGGGCCCCACCCCGCCCACGACCCCCACATCTTCCCAGGCCTGGCTTCATCGGGTCCCCAAGTAGCAGCTAGCCCCGTGTCCACCCTGGCTGGGTCGGGGTCTCTCCCCGGTCCACCTCCTCACCCGTGTCAGGGTCTTACCTTGTTCCCTGAAGTCTCCTGAGCTCCCCCCCTCGCTGGCCTCGCTAGGGAATTAACTGATCCAGCTCAGGTGTGGCTCCTAACGAGCTGCTAGCCCCAGCCCTCCGGGAACTAGCCACCCTCTTCCCCAGCGGGAAACAAAACTGGGGGACCCGGACCTGGGTGGAGATTTCTTTCCCAGGAACTTTCTCTGAATTTTTTGAAGAAAATACAAAGAGAGAGAAAAACCAATCAACAACCCCAAACAGAACCAAATAGGCGCCAACGTCTCACAACTGATTTGCCATCTGCTGCGTCTCCTTCGTGATCCTTTATCCAGGGTGTTCTCCGGGCTGCGAACGGGGAACGTGCAGATCAGTCGCTCGGCCTTGCACGATTTACACATCTGGCTTAGACCAGCCCAGGGACATTTTTAGCAGGAGATAAAGAATAGAAGAAAAATTCAGAGGAGGGGGGTGTCACGGACTCACAGGTGCCCACACCGTGTGGTCCGTGGGGGGTGCCCCTTTCAGTGGGACAGCCCTTCTTAGGGGTCCACTTTCTCCCAGGGGTCAGGCCCCTCCACCTCCTGGAGCCACACCTCTCTGAGCCTTAGCACGTCTGTCTCTGCCGTGGGCCCCCTCAGGGAGTCCCCTCGCTCTGGACCCCCCGGGGCCTCCACCCCCCCCTGTTCTGTAGCCCAGAGCGACTCTCAGCCAGCGTAACACAGGAGGTTTATTGAGCGTCTGACCCCAGCACAGGAAACTCTCAGGTTCCCCAGGCCTGGTGCAGTTGTAAAGTTTTATGTTTGTGTTTTATATCATTGAAAATAAGAAAATAAAAAATAATAATGTAGCATGTATGAAACGTATCGGTGGATACAGATAAAATATAATATATACAAACTGTCCAGGTATACGCACCTCCGGTCGTAAGGGTGCCGGGCCATAAGGGGGAGGGTTCGAGTCCTCGCTCCGACCTGTCTGTTGGGGGGAAATTGCACAAGTGAAGATACCTGCGGGTTCGAGCCCAAATGTTGGGGGCTTCGCGTTCCCCCCTCCTGCTCTGTCAGGCAGAGCTGTTTTTAGTGGGGATAGACGTTTGTGTTTTGTAAGTCCCAGCACGAGCGTGGGCACGGGAGAGTTATAAAGATAAAGAGATTCATAAAGAAATATGTCCAGCGGTATTTTCTATGGGAGACCCAACTCTGAAGGATATAGGAGTGTGGGCAAATAGTGTAAGAAATGTTTAAAAGGAAGCAATCCAAAGACGATCTTTTGTTCAAGAGATTGCTCCTTTCAAACAGATCTTGCGCGGTTAAACCAAACTCTGAGGGATAGAGGAGTTTGGGCAGTGGAGTATTTTCTGAGTGACATGGTGGTGAATTCACAATTTTGAAAGAAATGTTTAAGGAAAGGGACCAGGAGGGGTGGGGGCTAGTTAAGGAGCCCACTCTCCTTGCTAAATTGGTAGTGGGACAAAACCTGTGTCCATGACAAGGAACTGGTCGATGAGGAAAGCAGGATCGGGCCCAGACAAGCAGGCAGGCAACAGATACAAAAATTGGAAATGAGGTTGGAAGCCCTGAGGGCAGAGTGTCAAGAGTAAGAAAAAAAATGGTAAGTGCAGGCCTGGGGAATTCGGACCCCTGGCACAATCCTGGGAATGGTGAAATCTGAGTGGATGAAGGCGTCATTTGGGGAGAGAAGGAAGCGATTAAAGGAACGAGAGGGAGACGTTTAACTTTGCAGAGGCTGGAGGGAATGAAGCAGTTGAACGTTGTAAAAAAGTTAAAAAGGAAAAGTGTTAGAGAAAGAGAATTCTTGGTTTCTTTGCAGCCGTTCTGAAGGGAAAACGAATCCTTTTCCAAAGGAATGTCTGTAAATAAGCCAGGCAAAGAGACTTTCTGATTGAAATCATTTGACTATGAAAAATTTAGTCAAATTTGCTAAAAGAACATCAGGGGTTTCTATTGGACCTTAACCGCCCCCAAATGTATACAAACGTAATCTGTGTACAGCTGTGTAAAAATTAATGCAACGTAAGGAACGTTAAAAAAACCAGCCCCGAACATGAGTGTATAAATAGATTGTGCAACTATGTGGAGTGTTTAGAACCGAAGCCAACAACCCGGTTTGTAAAACTCTTGTTTTGTAGGTTTAAGCTGAACTGGTTTTGTGTTTAAATAACACCACTAAAAACCATCGGAATCTTTTGTTCAAAGTTGCAAAACTGAAAAACATGTTTTGCCAGACACAGGTAACGCGGGTTGTTTGGCTTTGGGATTTAATGTTTAACCCGTAAGGTGTGTTAATGCTTTATAAGTTGAATATCTTTTTAAAAAGACCAAAGTCGGAGCTGCAGCAGGGCAGTCAAACCAGGAGAAGGGGAAATGATTCTGGAGTTGGTTTTTCGGTAACAAAACAGCAGCTAAGAGCTGTAGGAAAAGACAGTGCCCTTAAGGTGGCTCTGTGTAATCAAACTGTCACCTTGCTAAGGGTACATGCAAACTCTGTGAGCACAAAAGAACCAGTTACACCTTATGTAAAAATCGATATGGCTAATCTTATCGACGTTAAACTATGGCAGAATGTGCCTTTCCCCCCGAACACGTGCCGTGTATATTGTAGAAGGGGTACAAGAAATGCGAAAACATGACAAACTTGGTCTGCTCAAACACTAATGCTAATTCAGGAACCGGGGTTCAAAGTAGCCTGAGACAAGGGTCAGTCAGTGCTACCTCAGGTTACACACCTGGGCGTAGTCGTGGGACAAGAAGGGACTGTTCTTAATGTTTCCTCTGAATACTGTGTGGGTGCCTCAGTTTCCCCGATGCATTTCTTAAGTCTCCGGTGTGCATACATGGCCAACACTCTGTCTCCTGGCAACAAAT
This sequence comes from Terrapene triunguis, assembly GCF_002925995.2. Classification (NCBI taxonomy): domain Eukaryota; kingdom Metazoa; phylum Chordata; order Testudines; family Emydidae; genus Terrapene; species Terrapene triunguis. Next base: position 9,771 of record NW_020697993.1, on the reverse strand, counting down.
GGCCAGGGCCCTTCCCCCTTGCAAGGGAATAGCTAAAGGTGAACAAAGAGGTCAGGTGACCTCCTGGCCTGGGAAAGAGACAAAGCCCAGAGGAGGAGGGGCTGGAGGGGGTTTCAGTTTGGAGCTGGCTGGGGATGGGGAGTGAGGGCAGACAGGGGTGTCTGGCTCGCTGGGCCCCAGAATGGACCCGGCTGAGGGGTCCTGTTCGCTGTACCTACAAGCTCTGTTTTAGACCGTGTTCTTGTCATCTAATAAACCTCTGTTTTACTGGCTGGCTGAGAGTCACGTCTGACTGCGAAGTGGGGGGTGCAGAACCCTTTGGCTTCCCGGGACCCCGCCGGGGCGGACTCGCTGGGGGAAGCGCACGGAGGGGCCTATGCTGAATGCTCCCAGGAGAGACCCAGGAGGTGAAGCCGTGTGAGCTCCTTGCCCTGAAGACAGTCTGCTCCGAGGGAGAGGAGGCTCCCCAAGGTCCTGCCTGGCTTTGTGGGGAGCAGTTCCAGAGCATCGCCCAGGGACTCCGTGACAGGGAGACAGGTAGATCAGAGGAAGATCAGGGCACTAGTAGAAATGCCGGCCCCTACCGACACCCACTCTTTAAGGTACTGCTAGGAGGATTCGGTTTTCTTAGCCCACCCCTTTATAAATATGCCGAAATCCCTCACCCATTGTGGAAACTGCTAAAGAAAAAGACAGGCTGGGAATGGGGAAGAGAGCAGGACTCGGCTTTAACCCTGCCCTCACAGCGCCAGCCCGGCGTTCCCCTGGTGAATCACGGCCTTTTGTTATTCCTTTGGCGGCTAATGACATGGCCTTGGCTGCCGCACGATTACAAAAGATTGAAAACAGGGCCCACATGAATGTCCAGAGGTCACTCTGGAGCAAAGACTTGCTGTGGCAGATGCACCCCCACTGGAGGAACTAGATTCTGTGGGCCAGGAAAAGCACGTCTGGTTTACTGGCGGGAGTACAAGGGAAAAGATGCGTAAAATACGCTGCCGTTAACTTAGAAGAGGAAGTCGTTCAGGGACACTTAGACCGTGGATCGGCTCAGCCTGCCGAGCGCCACGCAATTTATCAGGTTTTAAGGCAATGTGAACGTTCCCCAGGGCCCGTGTATATTTATGCCGATAGTGATTTATGTGTAAAAAAAAAAAAAGACAGTTTTGAATACAGGATTGGTATCAGAACGGGTCAAAAGCAGCGAATAAAAAAATATTGCCTATTTACATACAATGGAAAAGAATGTCTGCGCCAACACAGCTAAAAAATGTACTCGTGGGGAACAAAGCACCTAACCAGTTAGAGGTGCGACCGGTCAGGGCACGCAGTAAAGGGACGGGTATGGAGAGCACCGGAAAGAATCGGGTAGCTACAATGGCATGACAGAGCCGTTGTAACCAGACATCAGAAAAGGGACGTCCATGCTGACAACTGGCCCTATGGATCGCCCTCACCGGTTCCAGGAAAAAGAGAAAGACAGGAGTGACTTAACCTAGCCCATCAGTTTGTGCAGGGAGGCGTGGAAGGGTAAAGCAAGCGGCAGAATGGAGGCGTCTAAAAAACGAGGTTAAAACACGGGTGCGAAATTGTGTGTGGTGTGCTCGGGACGAGGCGTGTCCTCCGCACCGGCAACCCACGATGCGCCAAGGAAGCCTCGGGCTGTGGCATGGGGTTCGAATGGATTTTATTGATAAATTGCCAAGGAGGAAGGAAGGAAGGAAATTAGACAAAATACCACACCGGCCTCAGTCCTCAGGCCAAGGAGAGCGCATGAACCGCACGGTTAAGGACACGCCCCGGAAGGCAGGAAATCACACAGGGAAAGACGGGCCAGATAAACTGCCTCTGATTTCGGCTGCCATGCGCAGCAGGAACAGACTAAGAACAAACATTTAACCACATTCTGTTTGGACATCCAATGCGCCTAATGATTGATCCTCGTTACCTGGTACAGGGTCAAGAAGAGAGCTCTCATATAACCCAGCATGATTATTTTCAATGGCTCAAACAGTTACAAGAAGATAAAACCACCCTCCAGTGTAGTGTTAATCAGGCCATCGGACACATGAACAACAAAATTCAGAAACAAAGGCCCGCAAAGGCAGCCCGGTGGGAAACAAGGACCAAATCATGTACCTTAAAATGGAAAAAAGGGGCCACTCACAAATGAATAGGTCCTTACTCCATAGCGGACTGCCTTAGCCTGTTGGTACACAGTATTGAAAAAGATGGAAAACTGAAATGGGTCCATGTTTCACAAATTAAACTGTTTACATACATAACGATGTTTGGATTCTTTGCAGAAAAGGACGTCCCGGAACCCGAGCACGAGGCGCTGCTTCACCACCACCATTTTCATCCACAGACAATGAAACTCCAGTGTAAGGTTTGGCTTTGCCTGCTTCTGGGAACTTTCAGTGCCCGGATGATTAGAGCGATCATGGGAGAAGATGCAGCCAATATTTAAGGAATAATTCACTCCCCGCCAGCCAATCATGGATTCCTACCTGTAATCCAGTGATCCTCATAAAACGGTTTGATAAAAACAGTATCCAACTCTTAAAACCCTTAAAGAATACCAATACGTATGCCTGGGAAGGGGAAGTGGGACTTATAAACACCACAGGAATACCAAACCACCGGGGAATAAGGGTTAAAATAGAGAGTCCCTAGGGGGATACCTGGAGTTCCAGCTACCCACAATTACCATATCGGTAAAATAAGCCTGTTAAGACAGGAACAATCTGAACAGTTATTGTGGAGAATTGTCTAATACCCCATAGTAAATTGGAACCTAGATGTTCACCCTACTCCCTTCCTATCATAACGGCCTGGATTAAACACACTCCAATGGCCGAGCAAAACGAAATGGAGTAGACACCAAATTAGGAGGAGTTAAATTTAGAGCTGGAATTATAAACAACTATAGACCTGGAGGTCATTAAAAATAAGTTCAGTTTCTTGTCACAACGGCAAAATAGTCTCGTTCACAAGCCGGCAAATAATACTGTAAATTTGGTACAAATAAAATTAAAAAATACAACGGCCTTTGCTATAAAATGTACTAAGATGTCAAATTCTTAGTTTAGCATCACTGGAACATGAAATGTTTTGGGTAATAGTTGGGAATGTTCGGGTATTAAAGCATCTTGTAAAACAACAAAAAAGGTCCTTGGTTTTTACAAGACACAGAGGGATACAGGGATGCGGGTCATTCAAATATTACGTGCAAATAAAGACATGCTAAAAATTGCTAGGTCTGAAAAAGAACTAACAGCCTCTCACAGGTACGACGTTGGTCCCCGACCTCTACGGGCATATTGTCCATCATGTTCCACCCATTACTAGTTGTGTTAATACTGTCCTGTGTTTGCGGGCTAGGAATGTGTTGTATGTGCTGTTAAACCAAAAAAATGTTCGTTCAATTACAACCATGAGCTCAAATGGCCTCTCAGGACATTGCTATGAAAGAATTGTATCAAATATCACCCACTCAAGAATTGTTCTTGAGGGGTCAAAAGGGGGACATGTAGTAGTCGAATTTGATGTTTGTATTTTATATCATTTAAAATAAAAAAGAATAACGTAGCGTGTATTAAATGTATTGGTGTATAATTTGACCATATCCTGCCAGCCACCCTTTTTGAATAGCGGAAAGGAACGGCTTAACGGGCCATTTAGTAAAAATGCATCAGCTAATTTCAAGGCAGTAACAGACCTTTTAAGGTCACCACTTTGTTGTACGTTTAGGATTTTAAAATAAGTTTAAAAAATGCCGTGATTGTTTTTCTTCTGCATTGCAACTTGATGTTCCTGTTCAAAATGCTCTGTGTACATTAATTCTGTTCTGTGTGTGAATAAAAAATGTGTGTATAAAAAATTAAGTATCAAGGCCATCGCTGAGCCAAATATACAAAAAAAAAAAAACAACCCAAAACCAAACGCAAGGGAGCCAGGAGGCAGCAACACGCCCCTATTAAAATGTCAAAAAAGGGCAACTTCACGACTGTAAAGACGAGACGGGCGCCTATCCATGGGGACAAGAGAGCTGTGATAAAGAATGAGAAGGACAATTTAAGAAAACAAGCACTCGTCAAACGGCGTTTGATTACAGCAGGACGGTGCAAAACTCATGGGGGTCCCAATGAAGGAAAATCACCATATAAACAGGGGGCCTTCCCATGAAACTTTGGCTTCGTCCTGCCAAGACTTCCCCAGAGCATCGTGTTGTGACCGACAGAACCCGGCTCCTCCCTACCCATGATCAACCTAGCTGGCTGCTCGATTGATCAGGACTCTGGAGTGGTAACTATAACATCGACTGGCGGGACAGTGTGTGTGTGTGTGTGAATGAATGCATATGCTAATTTTGTATCTTCAATAAACGCGGCCTGTTGCCTTTTCCCCTGAAAAAGAGCCTATGTCCTTCTTATAAGCATAACATTGGCCTCCCTCAGCACAGGACGTCTAGGTCTGTCCAGCATCCAGGTGGGCTCTGCCTGCTCCCTCTCTGTCCGGTCCCAAGGCCCCCCCCCCACCCCCAGTGCTTCCCAGCTGGGCATCTGATATCACCTGCCCCAAGTCCTGCCTCTGTCCATTGTCTTCTCTCCAGGTAAACTGAGTCGCCAGGGCCTCCTCTCCTCTCTTCCGTCCTCTGGCCCCTCTGGCTGGAACCAGCTGGTCAGGTCACCGGGGTCCTCGCTTCACAGCCCTTTGTCCTCCCACTGGCCAGAACCGGCTGCGACTCCCGAGCTGGGCCTCCGGGTCACCAGGTCACCAGTTGCTGGGGTCTCCATTCTCCAGGCCATTGGCTGGGGTCACAAGTTCCCTCTCCGGTCCTGTGTAACAACAAACTCCCTCTCCCCTCCCCTCGTTAAACCAGCAACACCCAGGGAAACTGCGTCCCACCCCCTCTGCATGCAAAACATTGAAAAAACAAGAAAATCCCCCACTTCATCACAGGGGGCTAGACACGGGAAAGTCAGGAAGTGGGGAGGGGAGTGGGATACCTGTAAGTTTGGGGCAGAGCTCAACTGCGGCTCGAATCTTTTCCTCTAGGATAAAATCATGTTGCAAGTGGTTAACTGGAAGCTGAATCGATCTGTTGGGCTTCCGCTAACAGTGGCTAAAAGACGAGGGCTGGGAAAATGGAAATCTGGCAAGCGAGCACCGACCGGAGAGCGGCGCATCGCCAACGTACGTTCAGCCGCCGCGGGGAGACTCGGGAACCGGAACAGAACTACCCCAGAGCTGTGGGACGCTTCCCGGGAAGAGCTTTCCCTCCCTGGCCCTGGGAGTGACTGCGCATTGCAAACGATCCCCAGCATGACCCGTAGCCCCATTGCATGACAACAAAATGCACCGGATGGGGCGGGCGGGGGGGGGGCAGGAGCCCTGGGAAACCACAGAGCAACGGCGCGGCCCAGCCGTGAGAACAGCACCTGAAACTGGGAGTTCCAGCTCTGCTGCGTGACCTTGGCCACGTCATTTTATGAGGGTCAAATTACAAAGGATAAAATTACAAAGGATGAATATAAACAAATAACACAAGTATGTAGGGACAAAATTAGAAAGGCCAAGACACACAACGAGATCAAACTAGCTAGGGACATAAAAGGAAACAAGAAAACGTTCTACAAATACATTAGAAGCAAGAGGAAGACCAAGGACAGGGTAGGCCCGTTACTCAATGAGGGGGGAAAGACAATAACAGAAAATGTGGAAATGGCAGAGGTGCTTAATGACGTCTTTGTTTCGGTTTTCACCAGAAGGTTGGTGGCGACTGGACGTCTAACATAGTGAATGCCAGTGAAAACGAGGTAGGATCAGAGGCTAAAATAGGGAAAGAACAAGTTAAAAATTACTTAGACAAGTTAGATGTCTTCAAATCACCAGGGCCTGATGAAATGCATCCTAGAATACTCAAGGAGCTGACTGAGGAGACATCTGAGCCATTAGCGATTATCTTTGAAAAGTCATGGAAGACAGGAGAGATTCCAGAAGACTGGAAAAGGGCAAATCTAGTGCCCATCTATAAAAAGGGAAATAAGGACAACTCGGGGAATTACAGACCAGTCAGCTTAACTTCTGTACCAGGTGAGATAATGGAGCAAATAATAAAGGTATCAGTTTGCAAACATCTAGAAGATAGTAAGGTGATAAGTAATCATAAGGTGTCACGGAGTATGGGGGGACTCAGGGCCCTGCACCCCCCGGCGTCCTGCGATTCACCATGACTCTCAGCCAGCCAGTAAAGCAGAAGGTTTATTTAGATGACAGGAATACAGTCCAAGACAGGTCTTGCAGGCACAGACAACAGGACCCCCTCAGTTAGGTCCATCTTGGGGTCCTTGGGCACCCCAGCCCACCTCCTGGGGGTCAGAGCCCTCCCTGCCTTCCAGCCACCTCACCAGCCAGCTTCCCAGACTCTGCCTTCAGCGACCCCACCCACAGCCTTTGTTCAGTCTCCCGGGCAAAGGTGTCACCTGGTCCCAGCCCCCTCCTGGGTTCTCATGTTACAGGCTCAGGTATTTTCAGTCAGTCTCCCATCCCCCAAGGCCGACCATCCCAGCCACACTCCCCTGTCAGCACTCACAGACCACAGTAAGAACAGACCCAGTTCGTCACATAAGGATGGAAGAAAAGGACCTAGGGGTTACAGTGGACAAGAAGCTGGATGTGAGTCAACAGTGTGCCCTTGTTGTCAAGAAGGCTAATGGGATTTTGGGCTGTATAAGTAGGGGCATTGCCAGCAGATCGAGGGACGTGATCGTTCCCCTCTATTCGGCATTGGTGAGGCCTCATATGGAGTATTGTGTCCAGTTTTGGGCCCCACACTACAAGAAGGATGTGGAAAAATTGGAAAGAGTCCAGCGGAGGGCAACAAAAATGATTAGGGGGCTGGAGCACATGACTTCTGAGGAGAGGCTGAGAGAACTGGGATTGTTTAGTCTGCAGAAGAGAAGAATGAGGGGGGATTTGATAGCTGCTTTCAACTACCTGAAGGGGGGTTCCAAAGAGGATGGATCTAGACTGTTCTCAGTGGTACCTGATGACAGAACAAGGAGCAATGGTCTCAAGTTGCAGTGGGGGTGGTCTAGGTTGGATATTAGGAAACACTATTTCACTAGGAGGGTGGTGAAGCACTGGAATGGGTTCCCTAGGGAGGTGGTGGAATCTCCTTCCTTAGAGGTTTTTAAGGCCTGGCTTGACAAAGGCCTGGCTGGGATGATGTAGTTGGGATTAGGTCCTGCTTTGAGCAGGGGGTTGGACTAGATACCTCCTGAGGTCCCTTCCAACCCTGATATTCTGTGCTTCTATGATTTGTCAAGAACAAATTGTGTCAAACCAACGATAGCTTTCTTTGACAGGGTAACAAGCATTGTGGCTGGGGGGAAGCGGTAGATGTGGTATATCTTGACTTTAGTAAGACTTTTGATACTGTCTCGCATGACCTTCTCATAAACAAACTAGGGAAATACAACCTAGATGGAGCTGCTATAAGGTGGGCGCAAAACTGGTTGGAAAACTGTCCCCAGAGAGTAGTTATCGGTGGTTCACAGTCAGGCCGGAAGGGCATAACGAGTGGAGTCCCGCAGAGATCGGTTCTGGGTCTGGTTCTGTTCAATATCTTCATCAATGATTTAGCTAATGGCACAGAGAGGACACTTATAAAGTTTGTGGACGATACCAAGCTGGGAGGGGTTACAAGTGCTTTGGAGGATAGGATTAAAATTCAAAATCATCTGGACAAACCGGAGAAATGGTCTGAAGTAAATAGGATGAAATTCACTAAGGACAAATGCAAAGTTCTCCACTTAGGAAGGAACAATCAGTTGCATACACAATGGGAAATGACGGCCTAGGGAGGAGTACTGTGGAAAGGGATCTGGGGTCACAGTGGATCACAAGCTAAATATGAGTCAACAGTGTGACCCTGTTGCAAAAAAAGCAAACAACATTCTGGGATGTATTAGCAGGAGTGTTGTAAGCAAGACACGAGAAGTCATTCTTCCGCTCTACTCTGCACTGATTAGGCCTCAGCTGGAGTATTGTGTCCAGTTCTGGGCACCGCATTTCAGGAAAGATGTGGCGAAATTGGAGAGAGTCCAGAGAAGAGCAACAAAAATGATTAAAGGTCTAGAAAACGTGAGCGATGGGAGAAGATTGAAAAACGTGGGTTTGTTTAGTCTGGAGAAGAGAAGACTGAGAGGGGACATGATCACAGTTTTCAAGTACATAAAAGGTTGTTACAAGGAAGAGGGAGAAAAATTGTTGTTCTTAACCTCTGAGGATAGGGTAAGAAGCAATGGGCTTAAATTGCAGCCAGGGCGGTTTAGGTTGGACATTAGGAAAAACTTCCTGTCAGGGGGGTTAAGCACTGGAATAACTTGCCCAGGGAGGTTGTAGAATCTCCATCGTTGGGGATTTTTAAGAGCCGGTTGGACAACGCCTGTCAGGGCTGGTCTAGATAATACTTAGTCCTGCCACGAGTGCAGGGGACGGGACTAGAGACCTCGCGAGGTCCCTTCCAGTTCTCTGATTCTATGACTCTGCTTTGCCTCAGTTTCCCCATGGGGAGAATGTTGTTCCCCTCTTTGGTAAAGTGCTTTGAGATCGGGAGGGAGCGACGGGCAGCTTCGATTTCGAAGGGTCTGATGACGCTTCTCAGCGTAAGCACGAGCAGGACCGCGCAGGGGGTGAGACATTGCATTGTTTGTGAACGGAGGTGCTAGGAAGAGAGTCGGAGACGTAAGCCCATGTATCAGAAGCCTGGTATGAGGCAGGACCTGCTCACAGAATTTGGCAAGAACAGGGCTGATATTGCAGAAATTCACATTCCTCAGAAGTGCTAGTCACAGAGCGCTGACACGAACACCTCCCGATATCAAGTGGTACCAGAACATCCTGATATCAAGGATGGGAGAAAAACATTCCCCAAGGATAACAGGAACACACAGTCCCTTCCTCAAAGATAAGGTCAGGATGACAGAACATAATAGAGATTTTTTGTTCGAACCAACATGTACAAGGTGATGGGTGATAACTGGCCACGTCAGGGGGAAGTAACGAACTATGTCAGAGGCAATATGTAACTTGTTTGTATCGGGGTACAAAGTTGTAACTCAGAGGGAGTGTCTTTGTCTGGCCTAGGGAGGAACAGAAAGTCCGGCCGTTCACTGAGCTGGTCACTGTTACAGGCATACATGTATTAATGGTCCGGTAGCGTCGGCGGGATATTAGTACTATGCTTCGTCGACAATAAACCTGGCTGGGCGCCTTTGTTCCTTAACGGATCTTTCAGTCATTCGGCGGTTTGCTCGAGGTCTGTGCAGGACTAGGCCGACACACCCACGCAGCCCAACATCTATCAATCTCTAACCACACCCGCGAACCCAAACGTGCCGGTAAACAGAGTTGGCACAAAACTTGCACTAACCCAGGTCAATTAAAGATCAACATCAAGAACCTCATCCGAACGCACCAAAGCCACGGGATAAAGCGTTACGGTGAACATAGAGGGAGACAAATATTTCACAGTGGGCTCCTCAGGCCAGCACAAGCAGGGACTGGCTGGCTCAGTGGGGCAGGGAATGGGGCACAGGGCCTGTCCCCTCTAAGGGGTGCTGGCTCCCATCCGGCCCCAGGCCAGGGCTGGCTCTCCGCTGGCTCTGCTGCTTCGCTGGCCCGGCGTCTGGAACCTGGTCGGACGGGTCCCTGGTCTTGCGCCAGGCCCTGCAGCTTCCCCGGGCTTGTTCCTGGCTGCGT
>NW_020697992.1:0-5559 GCF_002925995.2 Terrapene triunguis | reverse complement strand
TCCAAACTCCCTTGCGAAACTCCCTGTTAGCAGCCCCTGGTCGCAAACGCTCCCTGGTCGCTTGTGCGCTGCTTTATAAAGCCCTGGCCTGTATGAATGCCCCGCCCACTGAGTAAGGCTCAGCCAATTACCAGAGGCTTCCTGGTTTCAAACCTTCCTTTGAAGCTCACAGCTTCCAACTGTCAGCCACAGCACACGGTCCTTCAAACAAACAAACAGACTGCCAAACACAAGCTCAGCACACAGCAAGTAACCCCCAAACACAAACAAACACACACTGCAGACAGTCACTTACCCCAAAAGGGTGCTGTATTGCTCCTCCTTCACCTGGAGAACTCCCTTGCGAAACTCCCTGTTAGCAGCCCCTGTTCGCAAACCTCGGTTATTAGACACTTTGGGGTCTCTGAAGCATCTGGGGGCAGAGTGAGGGTTAATGAAGTACTTTATGGTCTGGGAGTGTTCTGTGGGGTATATCACTATAGTAGAAAAGAGTGAGGAGGGCTCTTCTTGTGTTTGAGGCACAGCCCTGGATCTCAGGAGAGATGGCTTCAGTTCCAGATGTAATCACAGGCTCCCTGTCTGAGCTCTTCTAAATCACTGAGTCTGTGGCTTTCAAAGGGACTCCGGAGAGCTAGACACCGAAGCCCCATTGGGTATGTCTTTACTGCAATTAGACACTTGGATAATAAAGTGGAGAGTGTGTTTATCAAATCTGCAGGTAACACCAGACTGGGAGGGATTACAAGCACTTTGGAGGACAGGATTATAATTCAAAATGACCTTGACAAATTGAAGAACTGGTCTGAATTTAACAAGATGAAATTTAGTAACGACAAGTCGCAGGGCAAGCGCACCCCATCCCACTGTTGGGGAAAAGTAGTGGCTGTTATAGCCCCGCTGCTGAGTTCACCTGAGCGCCATTTGCCTCAGGGTGTTTCAGCCTAATGGCCAGAGTCAATATAACTGCCCTTTCCTTCAGGGCTGTGTGGCCTCATGGCCAGAGTCAATATAACTGCCCCCTCTGTTGGCAGGGGGGGCTGCATGGCCTGATGGCCAATGGGGAGAAGTGGGCCGTCACCTAGGGGTGGGTGGCAGCTGGGGTAAGGGGACCCAGGCCCTCCCTACTTTACTGGGTCCCAGCCCAGGGCCCTGGTGAGTGTGCTTGCTACTGAGTCAGTGGCGATCTGACCAAAACGCGCTGACTTATTGCTCAGTTCAGCAACTGGACCACTGTATTTTCCCTGGGCTACCTATCATGTATTCCTGTGGTGTCTGGGTCTCCAGCCTGTGAAGCTCCCAGCAGTTCCGCTGTTTCCTGGGTGTCCAGGGATAGCTGGGTATCTGTCTGGATCCTGGTGGACTAGGCCTCCACTGTCCCAGGCTCCAGTAACTCCCGGGCAGGAGCCTTCTGCATACATCCTCCCTCTTGGTGGTCAGCCCAGACTGAGCAGGGCTGCTCCCGTTTTATACTGGTTTCCAGCCAGAGCATGCCTAGCCGGGCTGAGGGGGCATGGCTTCCTTGGCCCATAGGATTGAGTTAACCCTTGCAGGCTCAATGCAGGGCAAGCGCACCTTGTCACACAACTGCAGAGTACTCCACGTTTGAAGGGAAAAAAATCAAATGCACAGCTACAAATAGGAGAATAACTGGCTACTCAACAAAACTGAAGAAAAGGATCTGGTAGTTGTGGTGGATCACAAATTGTATATGAGTGAACAGTGTGATGCAGTTGCTAGAAAGGCTAATACATTCTGTAGTTTATTTACAAGTGTTGTATGTAAGACACAGGAGTTAATTGTCCAGTTTCTCTGCATTGGAAAGGCCTCATGGAGTTCTGTGTCCAGTTTTGGGCACTACACTTTGAGGTCTGGTCTACACTCTAGATCAGGCCTGCACAACTCGTAAAGCGGTGAGGGCCATATTACTCCACAGAAAAAAGCTGAGGGCTGAAACCCTCCGACAACCCCCCCCCAGCGCCGCCCGCCCCACGGAAACAACCCCCCCAGCGCCGCCGAAACCCCCCCCCGCACCACCTGCCCCACGGATAAAAACCCTCCTTCCCCAGTGCTGCCCCACCGAAACAGCAGTATTGAACCTCGGTAATATGTTATAGCGGGCCCCTAAGGTAGTATAATTAAGGTAAAAGAAAAATGTCTTTTTGCTAGAAGTAGAATAAGATCTTCCCCCCCACTTTGTAATCAATTGCCCTGTTGAATGAATGAGATGTGAATGAGGAAGGCATGGAAGGCAGGCACCTCCAGACAGCTGCAACCCCTGGAGAGGGCAGGGCTGGCTCTAGGATTTTTGCCGCCTCAAGCAAAAAAAATGTTGGCCGCCTCCCCTTTCTTTTTCGTGTCCCTCTGCCCCTGGCCCCACCCCAACTCTACCCCTTCCGAACCCCTTCCCCAAATCCCCAGCACCGCCTCCTCCCCCGCCGCGCCACATTTCTCCCCCCCATTGCTTCCTGCGGGCCCCCCGTGACCTCCCACCCTAGCTCACCTCCGCTCCGCCTGCTCCCCCGGGCGTGCCGCCACTCCACTTCTCCTCCCTCCCTCTCAGGTGAGGGAGGGCGGAGAAGCGGAGCAGCGGTGCGTTCAGGGGAGCAGGTGGAGCAGAGGTGAGCTAGGGTTGGGGGACGCAGGAAGTAATGGGGGGGTAGAGGAACCGCTCCCTGCTCCAGCTCACCTCCACTCCACCACCACCGCCTCCCCCGAGCGCCCGCCGCTCAGCTTCTCCTCCCTCCCAGCCTTGCTGCGCGAAACAGCGAAAACTGGAAAAAAAAATTGGAAAGAGTCCAGCGGAGGGCAATAAAAATGATTAGGGGTCTGGAGCACATGACTTATGGGGAGAGGCTGAGGGAACTGGGATTGTTTAGTATGCAGAAGAGAAGAGTGAGGTGGGATTTGATAGCTGCTTTCAACTACCTGAAAGGGGGTTCCAAAGAGGATGGATCTAGACTGTTCTCAGTGGTACCAGATGACAGAACAAGGACAATGGTCTCAAGTTGCAGTGGGGGAGGTTTCGATTGGATATTAGGAAAAACTTTTTCACTAGGAGGGTGGTGAAGAACTGGAATGCGTTACCTAGGGAGGTGGTGGAATCTCCTTCCTTAGAGGTTTTTAAGTTCAGGCTTGACAAAGCCCTGGCTGGGATGATTTAGTTGGGAATTGGTCCTGCGTTGAGCAGGGGGTTGGACTAGATGACCTCCTGAGGTCCCTTCCAACTCTGATATTCTATGATTCTATGATTCTATGCACGTGGCAAGCCTGGGAGGGAGGGGGGAGAAGCGGAGCGATGGCGCGTTCAGGGGAGCAGGCGGAGCGGAGGTGAGCTAGGGTGGGGGGGGGCAGGAAGTAATGGGGGGGTAGAGGAACCACTCCCCTCTCCAGCTCACCTCCGCCGCCTCCCCCGTGCGCCCCGCCGCTTGGCTTCTCCTCCCTCTGGGAGGGAGGGGGGGGAGAAGCGGAGCGGCGGCGGCACGCTCAGGGGAGCAGGCAGAGCGGAGGCGAGCTGGGGCGGCGAGGGCACTTTTTCCCCATGCCCCGGAGTTGGCACCTATGATGGCCAGCTCCAGAATGCCGCCCCTAGAAATGTGCCGCCCCAAGCACCTGCTTGTTTTGCTGGTGCCTGGAGCCGGCCCTGGGAAAGGGGATGGGAGCCAGACCAGATCAGTAGAACAGGTCAGCCACCGACTCACCACTCGCCTCCTCAGCTCCCCTCCCCCGGCTCGCCTCCTCACCCCCCGCCACTGCCTGCTCGCTCGCCTCCTCAGCCCCCCACCCCTCCGGCTCGCTGGCTCACCTGCCCTCCCGCCACTGCCCGCTCGCCTCCTCAGCCCCCCACCCTCCCGGCTCACCTACTTACCCCCCGACACTGCCCGCCCACTCGCCTCCTCAGCCCTCCACCCGCCCGGCTCGCCTACTCACCCCCCCGCGGGTCGCACAGTGAGCCCATCTACTCAACTCCCGCAGGCCGCACAGTGAGCCCATCTACTCAACCCCCGCGGGCCGCACAGTGAGCCCATCAACTCAACCCCCGCGGACCGCACAGTGAGCCCACGCGGGCCGCATGTTGTGCAGGCCTGCTCTAGATCTATATCGATATAACTATGTCACTCAGGTGTGTGAAAAATCCATCCCTCTGAGTGATGTAGTTATACCGACCTAACCCCCATGTAGATGGGATTATGTCAACAGGAGAGCTTCTCCTGCTGACATAGCTACTGCCTCTTGGGGAGATGAATTAACGACGCTGATCGGAGAGCATCGATTTAGAGCATCTTTGTTTAAATGCTACGGTGGCTCGGCGTTTTAAGTGTAGATGTGCCCTAAGAAAGATCTGGACTCTCTCCAATTTGTCCATAAGAGAGCAACCAAAATGATACAAAGTTTAGTGACCTATGAGGAAAGATTAAAAAAATAGGCATATTCAGCTTTGAGAAAAGAAGATGGGGGGGGGGGACGGACGACACCTGATAAGTCTTCAGATCTGTTAAGGGCTGTCATAAAGGACAGTGATCAATTGTTCTCCATGTCCACTGAAGGTAGGACAAGAAGAAGGGGGTTTAATCTGCAGCAAGGAAGGTTTAGTTTAGATATTAGGAAACACTTTTCAACTGTCAGGCTAGTTCACCACTGGAACAGGTTCCCAAGAGAGGTGGTGGGATCCCCATCACTGGAGGTTTTTAAGAACAGGTTGGACAAACACCTGTCAGGGATGTCTAAGTTTACTCAGCAGAGGGGGATGGGCTAGGTGGCCTATCAAGATGCCTTCCAGTGCTACATTTCAATGATTCTACAGTTTCAGCCCAGGTGAAAGGAGAATGGCTGCTTCTCCTCTATAGTTGTCCTCTCTCAGGTCTGTGCTGTATGGAGTAGGCTGGGGGGGGGGGGGGGGTGTTAAGGAGAGCCAGAGCCAGCCTGTGTTGCCAGCCAAATGGCTGCCTGCAGGAGTAGAGCTGGTCTCATGGGTGATTGGGAAGGGCAGATTGACCATTGATCAGCCAGGGGATGAGGCCCTAGTATGACCCCATGAGAGGAGACTCTGCTCTCAGTGTGGCACTGGGGGCATGTATCCAGTGATCTTCTTTATTGAACTTGACTGGCATTTCCTTGGTTTATTTCTTCATATCTTCTCTTAGGGAAGCACCACCTAGATGCCCTGTCATGTTATTGACTTGAACTGGGACCGTATAGAACATGGTTGCAACCAAAGTCCTGTAGTGGCACCAAATCTTGTATAAAGGGGGTCAAATGAGGGGTCTAAGACAAGGTTATGGTTTGCTGATTATGATTATGCTGTCTATATGTGTGTATGAATTTTGTAGTTGAAGTTATGAATATTGGCTCTGTACTATCTGTATTTCAAACTTATGCTATGCTTCTGGGTGACATCCCAGACAAGCTGGGATTAGCTCTGCCTAGCCTGCTTGATGGCCCATTAAGGACCATCAGCTATACAATTGACCCATTGAGAGAAGGCAGATACGCCTTGCAACTCAGAAAAGTATGGAGGGACTGGCCCATGTGACTCCAGACTCCATTTTGCTGTAATTTTCC
>NW_020697991.1:64379-74010 GCF_002925995.2 Terrapene triunguis | reverse complement strand
CACGGGAGGGGAGGAGGGGAAGTGAGCTGGGGGCGGGATGGAGAGCTGCAGCCCGGGGCCCTCTTGGCGCGGGGCCCAATTCAGCCGAATCGGCTGAATCGGCCTAAAGCCGGCCCTGCGGGCAGGCATGTGGAGGCCCTGGTCGTGCTGGAAGAGCGTGCCCAGCAGCACAACCGGCAGCTCGCTGGGCACCAGGCAGTGCAGGTGCAGCACTGTCCAAATGTCCGCGTGGGCTGGGGGCCCATTGACTGTTCTGCCCTGGGGCCCGGAATTGCTGTCGCCAGGCCTGCCGACACCCCCCCTCCCCCGACACACACACACACTTTTTTCAGCTCCCTTTAAGGACAGACTAAATTCAACACAAAGGCCACTTCCATTTTCTTTATATCTAAAACCACTACAGTTTTCTGTAACATGGCCAGTAGTCTGGGACAGCTGTTTCCTGTTGACCTAATCACACTGGAACTTTCTTTGTCACCATTTAAACTTCTAATGTGAGACTGTAGTGAAGGTAACACCAGCACTCCGGTGTTTGTTTTACAATAACAAAAGACTGAACCTCCCAACGCAGATGGGGCTTTATTATTCCTGGCAGGTAATAGAATAATTTTCCGGCACTAGCACTTTTACTAAATAACGTCTTAACAATACGTTATTGATCAGCAATGAATGTGATCTCTAGGGGTGCTCAGTACTTTTGACACATGCAAGAATTTCATTCCTGCATTTCCCCTTCTCCCCACATTTGCTGTGTCCATTCATGAGGACAGAAAGGGACACAGTGCTTTCAGTGTGTTCTTACTGTCAGCGTAGTCACAGACAGAGGCCAAATAGATCCCAGCAAGAAGCAACCAACTACAGTTTCATAATTGGAGACAGTCCACATCCTGTTTTACTACAAGGATAAAGATGTGCTCCAGTATGTGTCACACAGTGCCACCTAGTGATCATACATTATAATACAGTTTAAACTTTCCATAACACTTACTAACAGCTTTTCTTTTGGAACTCTTTCTCTGGTTTTCACGCTGGGATACAGTAGGTGAGATTTTGTAAATACCCACCTGTAGTTTTGTCCAGCTAGTACAAATTTCTTAATTCTCATTTGATTTTGGTGTAGTTACACTAATTCTTATCACCTACCCAGCACTCTGATTGTAGCCTTCTGCCTATACCAGATTTTCATCCCTTCTATACTGATTTTCCCTACTGCTTCTAGAGCTAATGGCGTGACCACTAGTTGTAGCAGGTTGTTATCCTCTATGTGAACCAGCACTGGACGTAAATGAGATTGTGACCCTATGTTCACCTCTTTTACAGGACTAATATAAATTTCGTACAAAGTATGCCTTTTGAGGTATCATTTAAAAACCCATAATTTGCTGATCATTATTGTCCTGATAATGTGTGTGTGGCAACATTGTACGTAAAGATATAAAATACTACTGTATGATATTACTAAGACATTTTCCAAGTCTGGAGAGCAATCACAAACCAGTTCCTGAGAGACAAAAGGCTAGCCAACACCTCAGCCATGTGTCAACAACCTCAAATGGACCATCACCTGGTTAAATGGCCATTCTTTGGCAGGAAAGAGGGAATGGCAAAAAAATCTAGATCTTGAGAAAGAAACAGCATGGGGTTCCCATCCACACAGGCTTTCTATCTCCTGAACCTCAGCTGGAGCTAATTCTCAAAGGAGAGAAAGAACTATAAGAAGGGAGTGCAGATGTCCCAGGTCATCTCTCCCTTTCTCTCTACCCATGGCATCAACAACACTTGAAGAACAAAGGAAGCAGCACTGGACTGGGGGAGGGATCCTGACTGAAAAGAATTCAGCCAGTTGGTACATGAGGTGAGAGAAACTTTGCTTTGAATTCACTCAGCTTGTTAAGTTAGGCATTAGCTGCGTTTTACTTTTATTTTTTTATAACCAATTCTGATTTTTATGCCTCATTACTTGTAGTCACTTAAAATCTATCTTTTTGTAGTTAATCAACTTACTCAGGAAGACCAGGGCCTTAAAAAGACCATTCCTCAGCAACCAGAGGAGCTAGCGAACAGGAGCAGCTAACAGAGGTGTTTGGCAAGGGAGTTCTCCAGGTGAAGGAGAAGCAATTATGTGACCCTTGGGCTAAGTTTGTTGTCTATAGTGTGTTTGTTTGTGTCTGTGGCGTGCTTCCTGCTTAACTGAAATATACCGTGTGATCTGTTTGTTTGGGGGACTGTTTGCTGACCGTGTGTGTGCTGAGCCTAGCGGCGTGCTAAGCAAGGCTGAGAACTTCTTAATGAGGATTTAATCCCTAAATCCTTTAGTACCCATCAACCCTTAACTAGGGGGCGGGGCTACTCAGGAAGACCAGGGCTTTAAAAAGCCCACTCCTAAGTGACCAGAGGAGCTATCGACCAGGAGTAGCTAACAGGGGAGTTTTGCGAGAGAATTCTGAGGGGAATGTGACTGGGGAGGGAGCTAGATACACTTCACATTCTTTAAACTTAAGGCCAAAAACACAACCTGATAAAATCAAAACTTCAAGAATGGAACAAGCTGCAGGAGTAAAACGACAATGCAGGCAGAATTCAAGCAACAGAGTGGGGGCTATCCAGTTTATTGCACCCAATGCAGCATGTACAGGCATATGGCGTATGTGTGCATTCGGTACAAGGAGCTCCTGGCGCTCAGAGACCATGTACAGGCTTTGGAGACCAGAGTGCCTGAACTGGAGGAGTTAAGGGAGATGGAGAGGTACATAGATGAGACTTTCTGGGACACTGTAGAACAGTTCCACCCCTGGTCTGACAGCCTCTGTGCTGTTGAGGAGGATGAAAGTCTCAGGGAAGGAGAACATCCAACTGGAGCAGAGGAAAATGATCCCATAGTTGGGACCCTCCTTCCAGATGATGTTGTGGTATCCTCTAGCACTGAGGAGACCTCTGCAGGGGAGGGAATTCCAGTTATTAGGAAGAGGCCTCCAGGACCTCTCTCCTACATATCAGCACGAGCTCCTCCCAGCACTACACGAAAGTCTATCTAGATGTCTTGAGAGATCCGCAACCTTCACACCAGGCAGGCAAGTCACAACATCATCTGGAAGGAGGGTCCCAACTATGGGATCATTTCCCTCTGCTCCAGTTGGATGTTCTCCTTCCCTGAGACTTTCATCCTCCTCAACGGCACAGAGGCTGTCAGACTGGGGGTGGGACCGTTCTACGGTGTCCCAGAAAGTCTCATCTATGTAACTCTCTGTCTCCCTCAGCTCCTCCAGTTCAGCCACTCTGGTCTCCAAAGCCCGTACACGGTCTCTGAGAGCCAGGAGCTCCTTGCACCGAATGTACACATATGCCACCTGCCCATAGGGCAGGTAATCGTACATGCTGCATTGGGTGCAATAAATTGGATAGCCCCCACTCGGTTGCTGGACTTCTGCCTGCATTCTCTTTTTATTCCTGAAGCTCCTTCCTTTGTTGTTGTTTTGTATTTAAAAGGTGGTGTTTGGCTTTAAGTTTAAAGAATGTTAAATGTATCTAGCGCTTCCCCCCCGCCCCCCCGCCCCCCCACACACACATATTCCCCTCACAACTCTCTTGTAAAACTCCCCTGTTAGCTGCTCCTGGTCGCTAGCTCCTCTGGTCAATTAGGAGTGGGCTTTTTAATGTCCTGGTCTTCCTGAGTAGCCTTGCCTCCTGGTTAAGGGTTGATGGGTGCTAAAGGGCTTAGGGATCAAAGCCTCGTTAAGAAGCTCTCAGCCATGCCTAGCAGGCTGCTAGGCTCAGCACACACCCGGTCAGCACACAGTCTCCCAAACATTATCTTTGAAAACTCCTGGTGATTTGGGGAGGTCCTGGATGATTGGAAAAAGGCTAATGTAGTGCCCATCTTTTAAAAAGGGAAGAAGGAGGATCCGGGGAACTACAGACCAGTCAGCCTCACCTCAGTCCCTGGAAAAATCATGGAGCAGGTCCCAAAGGAATCAATTCTGAAGCACTTAGAGGAGAGGAAAGTGATCAGGAACAGTCAGCATGGATTCACCAAGGGCAAGTCATGCCTGACTAACCTAATTGCCTTCTATGACGAGATAACTGATTCTGTGGATGAGGGGAAAGCAGTGGATGTGTTATTCCTTGACTTTAGCAAAGCTTTTGATACGGTCTTCCACAGTATTCTTGCCAGCACGTTAAAGAAATATGGGCTGGATGAATGGACTTTAAGGTGTATAGAAAGCTGGCTAGATCGTCAGGCTCAACGGGTAGTGATCAATGGCTCCATGTCCAGTTGGCAGCCAGTTTCAAGCGGAGTGCCCCAAGGGTCAGTCCTGGGGCCGGTTTTGTTCAATATCTTCATTAATGATCTGGAGGATGGCGTGGATTCCACCCTCAGCAAGTTTGCACATGACACTAAACAGGGAGGAGTGCTTGATATGCTGGAGGGTACAGGGACCTAGAGAAATTAGAGGATTGGGCCAAAAGAAATCTGATGAGGTTCAACAAGGACAAGTGCAGAGTCCTGCACTTAGGAGGGAAGAATCCCATGCACTGCTACAGACTAGGGACTGAATGGCTAGGCAGCAGTTCTGCAGAAAAGGACCTAGGGGTTACAATGGACGAGAAGCTAAATATGAGTCAACAGTGTGCCCAGAAGGCTAATGGCATTTTGGGCGGTATAAGTAGGGGCATTGCCAGCAGATCAAGGCACGTGATCGTTCCCCTCTATTTGACATTGGTGAAGCCTCATCTGGAGTACTGTGTCCAGTTTTGGGCCCCACACTACAAGAAGGATGTGGAAAAATTGGAAAGATTCCAGCGGAGGGCAATAAAAATTATTAGGGGGCTGGAGCACATGACTTATGAGGAGAGGCTGAGGGAACTAGGATTGTTAAGTCTGCAAAAGAGAAGAATGAGGGGGAATTTGATAGCTACTTTCAGCTACCTGAAAGTGGGTTCCAAAGAGGATGGATCTAGACTGTTCTCAGTGGTAGCAGAGTAATGGTCTCAAGTTACAGTGGGGGAGGTTTAGGTTGGATATTAGGAAAAACTTTTCCACTAGGAGGGTGGTGAAGCACTGGAATGGGTTACCCAGGGAGGTGGTGAAATCTCCTTCCTTAGAGATTTTTAAGGTCAGACTTGACAAAGCCTTGGCTGGGATGATTTAGTTGGGGATTGGTCCTGCTTTGAGCAGGGGGTTGGACTAGATGACCTCCTGAGGTCCCTTTCAAACCTGATATTCTGTGATTCTATGATTCTGAGCCCAGCACAGTACGTTATGTGTCATTCTTTAGCTACAAACCAAGATGTGGATTCCAGATCTAGGGCTCGCGGTCTTGAAATAGACAGCTGCTTAGGATATAAGACAGCATGTTTGAATGTGTAGGTGGCGCTAGTATCCCTGGAAGCATGAGGGAGATCATAAATACCTCAGTGCAGTTTATATACTCGTATATTGACGTCACTCTGAGCATCAATTTGCACATTCACATAAGCTGCAAGTGTGTTTGCTTGGGGACACAAAAGAATGTGTTTACTGCACTGACTGAGAGAATTTTTCCATCCCGCCAATGGGAAATTTACACTATAGCAACAATTCCCACAATTGTATTTGGGCATTTTGAGCTTGTATGTTAAAAGAGACATTGTCAACTTTTAATTTATGTTTACAGCCTTGTTGTAGCCATGTTGCCCCAGGATATGAGAGAGACAAAGTGGATGAAGTCATATCTTTTACTGGACCAATTTCTGTTGATGGATGGTACAAGCTTTCGAGCTAATGAGTCAAGGGAAAGAAAAAAATCAGAGTGTCTAATCTAAGTACAAGTTGGGACCATTATTATTAAGCATAAAGGTAATGCATGTCTTAGGAGGCCACTTGAAATGAAGTGGGCAATAAAGGTTAGACTGTTATGTAAAAGGAGTTTGAAGTAGGCCATTAAGAGTTAGAAGGAGGTGCTGTTCCAAATTGTTGTAACAAGCCATGAAATTAATATCCCTATTAAATTCACGGTCTTTAGCTTCTAGCAGCATTATAAATTTAAATTCCCAGGCTCATCATTCGAAGGTGTTGTGCAGGTTTCCTTTGAGAATGAGTTTTGAAAGATCAGATATGAAGTGATCGCTTTGTGAAAAGTGTTCGGCTAGAGGTGATATGGTGGCTTTGTCTATTATACTCCTGGGAGCATTCTGTGCCAGAAAATTAAAAATTCTGCACACAGTATTTTAAAAGTCTTCATATATTATTTGTCAAAGTATCACAATATAATCATGCCAGTTTCAATTATTTTGGTAGTTTATTTCAAAATACCTGTCAGCGAGTATGTCTGTAACAATACAGACAAATAAAAAGATTCAGGAAATATTTTTTTGACAAATAGAATCCTTACTAAGCATATTAACACAGAACTTTAAGTAATTCATTTAAACTACAGAAACGTATTTCCCGCACCCCTCAGAAGCAGTGAAAAGGCTTGGGGGAGTCAGGGGTAGTGGATGAGCTGAGAGAGAGGGAGGGAGCCTGGGAGTGAACCTGGAGGGTTTTTAGGTGTGGGTGGGAGAAGTATGGAATAGTTTATTTGGGGGGGGGGTGTTATGGAGTTGGGGAGCCTTCCCCCATGCAGACCCTGACTGACCCCAAGCCTCTCCCATTCAGTCAGGCACATCTGCCCCGTCCCTGTGTGTCCCTGCACCCCTCTCCCCTCATTATTTGTTAAAAGAGTTATTTGGGAAAAGATTTGATAGTTTCTTTAAGTTCCTGTGTGAATTATGGTGTGGGGTATTTTTTTAGTTCTTTATAGTAGATGGTGTCAGACTTCTCTGGTGATCTTGTTGACACAATTATCATGATTAGGGTCTACAATAGTGCTCCCTTGTCACTGGTTTGATCATTATCTGGTGGTTGGATTTCAGGGACTATCCCGTGGGCGGTGCAGTGGATGTAATGCAGTGGTGGCCAAACTGTGGCTTATGAGTCACATGTGGCTCTTTTACTGTTAAAGTGCAGCTTGCAGAGCCCCCCACGTCCCCCCCCCCATTCTCCACCTACCAGACTGAGCGGGGGGAGCTCGGGACCTCTGCCTTGTAGCAGGGAGAGGGGGTCTCGGGGCTTCAGCCAGAGCGGGGCTGAAACACTGGGCCCTAGTTGGCACCTCCTGTGGGGTTGAAGATTGTTGTATGCGGCTTGGAGGGTCAGTAAGTTTGGCCACCCCTGATGTAATGCATGTCTGATGATTTCACAGTTGATTTTTTTTTTCCTGAAGCAATTGATGTAATGATCCACTGTGTGCTTTTCTCCACTGTGGGGTGTCCAATCAGATGACTCTTTTTCTTGTGACTGCCGATGGGGATGTGGTAGTTGTGGGTGGTGGTGTCTTTGTTGTGAAAGATTTATTTGAGGTGGAGTTGGCGGAAGAATTCTTCTAGTTCTCTACATGAATAGTATTATTAGCAGAAAGCAGCAAACCAGGAGAAATGGGACAGTTAAACTCATGGACTAAGCAGATTCTAATGGACGCATGTTTTGGGGAGATGCAGTATTTGGGTAGATCCAGCACATTTCCTTGGAGGCCGGTCGTAAGTTAGCAGAGGTTACTTACTCCTGGAATCAAGACAGACTTTCTGTTACATGCAACACAGAAACACAAAGTTAGTTTTCAAAATCAGATTAATTTTATTTTCATTCATGTATTGGCACAGGCGGTATCAGTTGGGAGTCTGCAGAAAGAGCAACAGAAGAGCCCATCCCAAGCATCTCATTCAAAATGGCTCCAATGGATCATCTCTGGTTTTGCCAGTCTCATAGCGGGTAAGACTGGGCTCCTCTTTCTGATGAGGAAGGCTTTGGAACACCCACAAGTGTACATACTCATCATTACTGTTGCTGACAGAGACCTGAAAGACAAGGAGAATGGGACAGCCATGGACTAAGCAGATTCTAATGAAAGGATGTTTTGGGGAGATGCAGTGCTGAACCTATGAATAGCTACAACATAAAAATTAAATCACACACGGTACCATTCAATACCCTAAACCTGGTCTGTAGAGACTGTCCCATTTCATATCACCTGTGTGAGAAGAAACAGGCTTTTGTGTCCAAATTAGGGTGTTCCTGATCATCAGCAGAAATAGAAATGTTATCCCTGCACTCACAAGGCCAAATTCAACCCTGCCATAAGAACGTGTCACTTCCTGGTTTCTCCTGGGCTGAATTTAGGTCATATTCTTCATACCCCAAAATTATCCTTCCCACTCAACCCCTTCATCTTCTGCTTTTTCACATAACCTTGGGGATCTGAGTGAAGTAAATAAGAGTTTTCTTTACAAAAAATCTGATAGTTAAACCCAAAAGTTTTCAATCAGTTTTTCTAAGGCAAAGTCTCATTGACTTCACTCAGATCCCATGCCTAGACTGGCAGTGAAAGAGTTAACCTTTTTTTCCCTAGGAAGGCCAGAGCTGTATGCAAAGATACTGGGGCAGGAGGCAAAGAAAGCTGAATGCTGGGGTGAAGTAAGCCAATACCCTCATAGGGGCTGGGTGAAGATTTTTCAGACAAATATTTTATTCACCAAAAAATACAGTTTCAAATCTACCAAAACTATTTGTGAGTTTTTGTGAATTTTGACTGTCTCTCAAATAAAAAAATATTTTTTTGGAAATGCTGACAAACTGTTTCAGTGTTTCCAAATTGATTTGTATTGATTTGGGGGGTGGGGGAGATAGATTTACAAAATGGCCAGAGGAGGAGATGGTTCTGTCCCACCTTATAACTTTTAGTCCAAGTGGTTGGGGGTACTCAGGTGGGATATGGAAGACCTGGGTTCAATATCATCCTCGTTTGATGTGCAGAAGGGAGTTGATTTGGGGTCTCCTGCTTCTCAGGAGAGTGCTCTAACCAGTGGGCTATGTGGTATTCAAGATGAGGGTCTCGCTTATTGAAGCTGTTTGTAGGGAGCCAGGGTGGCTTCCCTCCGAACCTGAGGGTAAAGAGCCGCTCTCTCAGCTTGAGTGGGCGGGGCCAGGCCAAGCTTACTCCACCCCCTGGAAGGGGAGAGGTGGAAGAGGAAGTACAAAGGGCGGGGCCCTTAGCTCAGTCAGGGCAGCACCAGAGAGGGAGGCAGACGCAGACCACGGGCTGTTCCCTTCAGACCCTGCTGCCGTGCCAGGGGAGGCCCTGGACCAGGGGAAACCTGACCTGGAGGAAGGACTGGGGCTACCAGGACTGCCCGCCGCCGAGTACCCGGAGGGACTGGAGGAGGCGGAGGGGGAGCTGGAGCTGGAGCTGCCAGCAGCCAAGTACCTGGAGGAACTGGAGGAGCCTGAGCTGGAGGGGGAGCTGCAGCTGCCAGCAGCTGACTACCCGGACGAACTGGAGGGACCAGAGGGACTTGCACAAGCAATCGGGTAGGAAGTAGCCCAGGGACAGAACTGCACAGCGCGGTGAGTCTATTTGATCAGTGTGTTGTGGAAGGACCCCCGCTGACCCAGTGGCAGGACCCTCACCCCGCCACTGTCAGGGCCCTGGGCTGGAACGCAGTGGTGTAGGGTGGGCCTGCATTCCCCTACCCGGCCGACCCGCCTCAGGAACAGAATCCCGACAATGCTACAGACCCTTGCCGGCGCTCCCCTGCCTTAGGGGTGCACTACAGA
>NW_020697991.1:47909-64369 GCF_002925995.2 Terrapene triunguis | reverse complement strand
CTACAGACCCTTGCCGGCGCTCCCCTGCCTTAGGGGTGCACTACAGACCCTTGCTGGCGCTCCCCTACCTGAGGGGCGCGCTACAGACTCTTGCCGGCGCCCTTCCCACCGCTAATTCCCCAGTGACAGAGGTGTGATCCAGGCCGGCCAGTGAGTCCGTAGCTCCCCACCGCCCCCTAGCGGCTCGGTGGGCCAACCGATACAGCTCACACTGTTCCACTGGGTAGAAATAATCAGTGGAACAGAAACAAAGAGATTGACTCCATTGCCTGCTGCTTAGGGAACTCAGCTGGGAGGTAAGAAACACAAATTTAAATCCCATCCCCTGCAAGTTGTCTCCTGTTGTAAAAAAAATCCTGTTTTTTACAGTCTCTCTTTTATGGAACCACCCAACATTTAAGCACCACTGGTATTCACAAAACCCCCACTCAGCTGCCACGTAACTCTGGAGGTGCCTATATTCCCGCAGCACCTAAATTTTTGCTGTAAAAATCCTCTCGTTGCCTAAGTTTCTGCCACCAGGGCATCTGCACTAGTGTCTCAAGCAGGTGCCTAGACACCTAACCCCCAGCGGGATTCTCATACTGGGCTTTGTCCTGCCTAGCTTACCTGCAGGGCCTGATCCAGTAGATGTGCTCAGAGCACACCTGACGCCACAAAATATGGAGAACAACCTCCCTTATGACCTTTAGCCCGGTGGTGTCACCTGGGCCATGTGAGACCCCATTCAATTCCCCCTTCTGCGTGACAAGACAAAGGGAGTTGTTCATGGGTCTTCTACCTGTCAGAGGAATGTTCTAACCACTGGGCTATGGGATAATCTGAGGCAGAGGCGCTCTCTGAGTCTCCCATTGAAGCTGTTCCACTGTGTAACTAATTATGCACTGGCCCAAACAGAGAGTGAGTGACTCTGTAGTTCAGTAACTAGGGCACACGCCTGACATGTGTGAGACCATCTTCAAATCCCTTCTCCCCACCAGGCAAAGGAGGGGAACTGAACCAGAGTCTTCTACCTTCCAAACAACTACCCTAACCACTGGTGTAAAGGTTGTAAGGAAGTCAGTCTGCTCCTCCTTTCCTTTCCCCTCTGGCTTTTTTGTGGGAAGTCAGACTTGTGCCACCCCTTGTCTTGCAAGAAATAGCTCAGGCACCTGATGCCAGGAGAAGGCTTTTTCATAGATTAATAAATTCTAAGGCCAGAAGGGACAATTATGATTATCTGGTCTGACCTCCTGTAAAACACAGGCCATAGAACTCCCCCAAAATAATTCCTAGAGTAGATCTTTTAGCAAAACATCCCATCTTGATCTAAAAATGTCCAGTTCTGGAGAAATTCACCATGACCCTTGGTAAATTGTTCCAATGGTTAATTACTCTCACCATTAAAAATGTACTTCTTATTTCCAGTCTCAATTCGTCTAGATTCAACTCTCAGCCATTGGATCATGTTATGCCTTTCTGTGCTAGGCTGAAGAGCCTATTATTAAATGTTTTTCCCCATGCAGGTACTTACAGAAAGTAATGAAGATGACTCTTAACTTACTCTTTGCTAAGCTAAATAGACTGAGCTCTGAGTCTCACTATGAGGCATGTTTTCTAACCCTTTAATCATTCTCGTGACTCTTCTCTCAACCCTCTCCAATTTATCAACATCCTTCTGGAATTCTGGGCACCAGAACTTGGCACAGTGTTCCAGCAGTGGTCACACCAGTGACAAGTATAGAGACAAAATAGCCTCTCTACTCCTACATGAGATTTGCCTGTTTATGCATCCTAGGATCAACATCAGGCTGACAGGTCTATAATTACCCAGGTCATCCCATTTATCCATTTTAAAAATTGGCACTTAAGCTTTCTTCCAGTCTTCTGAAACTTTCCCAGTGCTCTAAGACTTATTGAAAATCAACATTAACAGTCCAGTGAACTCCTCAGCCAGCTCTTTTAAAACTCTTGGATGCACATTATCTGATACTGCTAATTTGAAAATGTCTAACTTAAGTAGTTTCTATTCAACATCCTCCAGAGATATTAGTGGAATAGAAAGAATGTTATCATCACCATAGGTAGAGATTATATCCGTTTTTCCCCACAATACAAAACACAAATATTTATTGAACACTTCTGCCTTTTCTAGGCTGTGACTCCCAAGCAGAGACAGGTGCCTGTGTCACTCTGTACCTCAAAGTAGCACCCTGGAACACCCATATTCACCTCTGTTATAGAATTATGATATATTTCATAAAAAGCATGCTATGTAGGATATCATATGAAAGGTCACGATCTGCTGAAACCCATTGTTCTATAAAAATATGAATATCATTAGTGTGTATGAGGTTATAAGATTTTGCTGTATGGTTGTTAATGAAATATGTTGTGAGTTTGGAAGTCACCCAGGGACCACAACAAAGGAGGTTACCAACATCCGGGCGGGCGTAGAATGATCACCATTGACCAGCAGGGGAATAGTATACAAGGGATTTACAATTCAATGACAGTTGCACAAGCACCACACTTTGGGGACTGCTCAACTTTATGACTCAGTTGCACAAGACCACAACAGGGGGTCAACCCTGTGACTCAGCAAGGCCCACCAGGCATGCCTGGGCTAGTGTCTTCCAGGCACACAGACTGAGGAGATAAAATAGGGGACAGTGGCATCATGCTTTGGCCTTTCTCCTCCCCCACCTATGCTGGAAGCAACAAGAACACTGGGAAGACAAAGCCTTGAACTGTGGAGACTGGTCCCAGGTTTAAAGGGGAAGCCTGTGTATTAAGAACTTAACATCTAGTGGGGTGAGAAAACTGCTTGGTTCAAATACTGCCTAGTCTAATAAAAGATTTAGACTGTGTGATTACCTTTTATTTTCTTTGGTAACTATCTCTGACCTTTTATGCCTAACACTTATAATCACTTAAAATCTACCTTTCTGTAGTTAATAAATCTGATTTATATTTTACCTAAAGCAGTGTGTTTTGGTTGAAGTGCTTGGGAAATCTCAGCTCAGTTTACAAAGGCCAATGTGTGTCCTCTCCACATCGAGGGAGGGGCAGACTGGATAATAAACTTACACTGATCAGGTTTCTGACCAGGACAAGACGGTATAGTTCCGGGTTGCAGGCTTGGGAGATTTGCTGGTGCCTTTCTCTGTGTGATTTGTGAGTGGCTCAGGGAGCATTCATGCAATTTAGCTGGATGTGGGGTTCCATGTGCTGTTGTGCTAAGTGATAACAGTGCCTGGAGAGGTTTGCTGCTTGTCAGTACCAAAGCATTGTGAGAGACAGCCCAGGCTAGAGAGTTAAGAGGGCACAGTGGTACCTCAGTTCCAGGTTGTACTCTGGGGATCCCATCACAGTGCCTAACTCCAGACTGGAGTTAGATACCCAAGTTCCTTTGAGGGGAAGCACTCAGGATAGACACCGTTCTCCTCAGTATTTCCCATTGGCTAGCTTAAGCATCTCCTCATTCAGTGTGCATGCTTTTGTGGATTCCGTTCTTAGGCTCCAAACTTTCCCCATCCATTGTGTACGGAGCCTGAACACCTAATTCAGGGAATTCCAGTGTGTGACTAAGCACCTAGAAGTTAGGGGCTGCAATCCCCACCTACCTTAGAAAACCTCTCTATCCATGTCCCTCAGAGAGCTGCTCTCACTGGTAATCCATTGGGGAAATGTCAGGTGCAGGACACAGAACATTCCTAACATGGTCCTAAATGACTGAACTCATTGCCATAGGAGATCAGAATGAGACCTGGGCCGGGAGTGTGCAGAGCACAATGAAAACCCAACTCCTTCGACAAGGCTTTTCACAATAACAGAGCTAAAAAGACCCACCATTTCTCTGAGAGAAGGAGCAGACTGGGCTTTTGGGCCCCAGGCAGCCTATGACCATAGGACTGCCTGTTTTGAGGAAACATTAGGGAAGGGAGGAAATTTCCGCTATCATTAAAAAAAAGTTTCTAGCCCTTTCCCTTAAGAAAGAGCCTTGGAAAATGTAAGCAGATCACTAGGACTGAAAGGAACACGGGGCTGGACTGTACTTCTGCAACAGAAGGTTGTGGGGACCTAAAGATCTACTCCTCCCAAATCCACACACATATTGTATTTAATATTGCTCAGAGTTTGAGGTGTGTACCCACAGAATCCTCTCAGTAACACTCCCCAAAATCCCCAGGCTGGCCCTGTGGTACTGGGCTGATTATGGTGATGGGGATTCTATTTCCTCTCAGGGCACGGAGACAGCAGGAAGGAAAAGCCACTGTTTTGCCAGCTTGTCCAAACAAAAGCTAAGGCCAGCTCTGAGGATGACAGTTAAGAAAGCAGTTGGAGAGTCTTGAATGGAGATCGCTCTCTTGGCAATCCTAAAATTTTACAATATACAGCTGAAAGAGTGTGACTCATGCTTTATACATACTAAGATAAGATTTAAATGAGATTCACAAAACAAGCTGTTTATCTTTTCTATTTTTGTAGCAAAATAGCACCCAACAGGTGCTGGCTGGGCACTGCACAAGCAGACGAGAGATAGTCCCTACCTTGATTAAAAGTCATATTGGGATCTTTTCCTGCTCACTATTTGAGCATCTTGGTTCAAGGCACTCGAAATTATACTTATGTTCTTCTTCAACTAGAACACTTAAGGAATGATGGAAGAAGTGGGGGATTTTGCTGAGTACTGACCTTAATTAAGTAGTTTGTTCCAGCAACCACCTGAGTTTTATATTTTAGGGCTACAAAGAATGGATACGGCTTCTTGTCTTTCTCTTCCAGCTGTGGCTTCACCTGTAGAAAAAAAGAAAGAGGGTTAGGTGGTGTAATGGGGTCAGCACACCCCCTTCTCATCATATGTCCACTGCGTCAGTTTCTTCTTCTCAGCTTCCCAAAGAATGCACATAGGCTGACATGCAGCATACAACATTTCCCTTCTTTGGGCCTTGCTTATTAACAAACAATTCAACTCAACTCAGATCTTCCAGCCTTATTCCCTAGGCTCCACAGTTCCTTGCAGCCAGGCATCACAGCCCTGTGAAAACTAGGATTGCTGCCTAGCCTTTCCTGAAATACCTCTCACCTGAAGCTCCTGCTTTCTGCAAACATCTCCCCCAAAACCCCTGTCCATCCACTGACCTCAGAGTCTGTCTTGCCCAGCTCCCAGATCATTTATGAATATGTTGAACAGTAATGGTCCCAGTACTGACCCCTCAGGGATACCACTATTTATCTCTCTCCATTCTGAAAACTGATAATTTATTCCTACCCTTTGTTTCCCATCTTTTAACCAGTTACTGATCCATGAGAGGACTTCCCTCTTATCCCATGAGGGCTTACTTTTCAAAAGTCAATTTAAATACATTTTTTAAAAATATATATATATATTTAGAAATCTAGACCTCTTATGTGTTTTGGTGTAAGTTGCATTATCCTTATGTTAAATTTGCATTATCCTAACAAAACATTTACTTTATTCATATCTCTTTTATATGTTGCAGGTCAAAGTGAAAATGAAAAGACAAAAAACAATACAATAATTTTTCCACTCAAAGGCCTCAAAAACTAACCAAGGTGAAGAACACATCAAGAACCAAGAATATATCAACATGTCATCTGAAGGTTCAAGTGGCATCCGACCAGCCCGAAGCACAAATACAGCTACCTACTGAAGAAACAGTCACTATCTTTCTGCAAGAAACTCAACTGACTGGCTAGAAGCATGCGGTGCAACAGTGAAAGACTCAACAGTTGAAAAAGTGAAGAACTCTCTCACCACATTCAAAAAATTTGTATACATGGCTGATGAATGCACCGATGCAAATGGGCATCAAGTATTAAGTCATTGTGTACGTTATCTTGATGTCAGGGGTAGGCCAGTAGATGCATTTCTAGATGTTCAAGTTATAGAAGACACATCGGCTGCATCTGTGACAACCCTCATCTTAGAAGAGTTAAATGCTTGTCAGTTGGACCCCAAACAGATGGCTGCATGTGCATTTGATGGAGCGGCAAACTTCTCTGGAAGACATGATGGAGTACAAGCTTTGCTCAGAGAAAAGTGTAACCCTAATCTCTCCTATACACACTGCAGAGGCCTTCTACTCCAACTAGCACTAGTACGAGCTGCAGAATCTTCAAAAGACATTAAAAAAGCTATAAATTTAATGTCTTCATTATATTCTTTTTTCAGCAAGAGTCCAAAAAGACTGAATATCTTGGAAAATATAGAAGATACACTGGGACTGAAGTTCAAATTAGTCCAACCTGGGAAAACCCGCTGGCTTTCTCATGAGCGATCCTTGGCTGTTGTCTTAAAATTACTCCAGCCGTTATTACTGGCTTTGGAAAGTATCTACCAAGATGGGATGGATCTAAGTAGTGAGGCTGGTGGATTATTTTTGCTTCTACGTTCAGAGAAGACTATTGCCATTCTCTCTCTCTTAAGTCTACTGTTGAAACCACTTGGGTCATTAAACAATGCCATCCAGGCATCTGCTACAACAGTAGTAGATCTTTGTCCAGCAATAGAAGCTACATTTGGATCAATCAGAGATCTATTCATTGAAAAAGTACTGGAAGAAGCAAAGACTTCAGTCCAGAAGTTGATTAATGAAGGCATTTATATTGAATCCTTAAGTGAAGAAGACAAGACGTGTTTGTTAAGACAACTGAAAAAGTACACAGACTTGATTCTTTAAAATCTACAACAGCGACTTCTAGATTCTACTCAACCTCTACGTAGGTTTTACAGATGCCTGTCCTATAAAACACCAACAGTTGAGTGGAGTGAGGCACGACCAGCAATGGGGCTGCCATGTGATTAGGACAGAATAGAGAATTTGAACACAGAGTGGAATATCATACGACGAATGAATGAAGATTTGACTTCAACTTCTTTTTTATCATCACTAGTGGCTCGACCTGATCTTTGTGTTCTGTTTCCTGGGATGAAAGAAGTAGGAATTCATCTCTTGCTACTCCCAGTCACAATAGCTACAGTTGAGTGTTCTTTTTCATCATTGAATAGAATTTTGTATTCTGAAAGAAGTTGCCTTCTGCCTGATCATGTGAATGAACTAATGAGCATATCAACTGAAAGAATAGAAGTACCAGACACATGAGAAGCCACCAAAGATGAACGCATTGCATTCAAGAAGTTCATTAACAGAGTTGTGCAAAATTATAACAAGAAACCAAGAAGGATATACACGTAGTGCTTCATAGAAGGCTTGAGTAGCCAACTTTAATTTGTGTGATGATTTTAAAACATGAGTTAAATCTAATGAAATGGTCATGAAACATTTTTTAGTTTTTACTATGGTGCCATACAGCCCACCTTCACCCTCACAGTCTCACCCCTCATCGGCCCTGACACACACACCCTGTAAATTCGAACCCTCCCCCCCAATTTCAATTCCTGGGGAAGCCACTGCTGTATGGTGTTGGAGGGAAAGTGAGTGACTAGGGAATAATATGTCTCGGTGACGGACAATTCAAGGAGGAAGGAGTTGTTGCCCATTCTGTGCTAGCCGATTATGTATTGCATTACTCATTGTCTGCCTTGGCACTAACCCAGCAAAAGCAATGGAAAAACCATCGAAGACAAACTAAGCATCGAAACCACTTGAATGTGAAAAGGAATGATAGGAGATTGAGTGGATTGCCCTGTTTGGTGAATAAAGACAAAAGACTGATTTGGTATATCACAGGGTGGAGAAAGACACTCTGTATACACTGACTAAGGAGGTACCTTGATGAGCAGGCGTGCTTCATGAAAGATTGGGTCCTGGCTCCTTGGGGCTAGCAAATGCAGCAAAAGACTGAACTGTGGGCTAAGAATCTACATTATTAGATAGGAAAGGTAACTTAAGTGTAGGCCCTAGTTTGCAGTTAATATGGAACCATTTGTTTCCATCACTCACACTTGTTTCCATTTAATTTGTTCTTTCTTAAATAAATTTTCTTTTGTTTTACTTTAAGTGAACTGAAGTGCTGGATGTGCTACAGGAACAGTGATCTAAGGTAAACCTGGGGTCCACTGTTCCTTTGGGAATGGAGGAACTGGGATTTCTGTGGTGTCCAGGGATCAGGAGCTGGATACCACAGAGGGACACTTCAAAGGGACTCCGAGGCTGGGATGCACCTATGTTCAATCTTCAGGGCAAAGGCAGGGCTGGTACAGCCCAGAGGAGAGTGCCTGAGTGGCTGACAGGCTGGTTGTGTTAGGGAGCTAACACCCAGCTGGCAAAGGCAAGACTCCCTCATGCTGGAGGCAGCTTTGGGTACATGTGTTTATGCAGGGGAACAACTTTAAACACTGTGGATTTCTAAAATTTATTAAATACTTCAAAAATATGATGTAGAACAAGGAGTGTTTCCCATGATAACATACATCTGAAGGGAAGGGAAGTTTGGGGCTCATCAGCAGTGCTGGGTTTACAATGGTGCCAATGGCGCCATGGAGCCAGGCCCATGCTCAGAAGGGGCTCCGGTCTGCTCTTCTTGCACTGTGCCCTGAGACCCCCAACAGCCCACTTGCTCCTCTTGGCCTGCCCGCTGAGGGCTCCTCTTCACCCCCTAGCCTCACCTGCCGGGTCCTCTCTGCCCCCTGGGTGGACCCCTGTGCACCTCCGGCTCCAGGCAGTCTCTGCTTCCCACCACCTGTGGGGCCTGTCTCCCTTGAGCTGAGCCGCCTGGGACTGATGCAGAAGCCTGATCAGTCTTGACCAGTTGGAGTGGTGGAGGGGGGAGAACGGTGTGGGGGGCTTGGCTGGGCCTCTCCAGGCAAGTGGGTCCTGAAGGAGCCCGGGTGGGGCAGGCCCTGGCCTGCCTGATCGCACTACTCCCGAGGGGCTGGAGTGATTCCCCGCCCCAGGACACTGGCGCCTCAGCCCGGCAGACACAGTCGCCTCCCAGCAGGGCCAGTGAGTGGGGCCAGGAGGCAGGGCATGGGGGAGGGGGTCTCTGGAATGCTGGGGTGCTGGGCTGTGAGGGGGCGGGGAAAATCTCTGCGTGTTGGGGCACTAGGGAGTGGGGGTTCTGTGTGGAGTGCTGGGCAGTTGTGGTGTTGTGCAGGGCGCTGTGCATTTGTGGCAGGGTCCGGGGCGGTGCTGGGCATAGCGGGTCCGGGGGGGCTTTGGACATAGGGAATGGGGGGGTGTTGGGCAGGGGGGCTGTGTGGCACGGTATGGGCGCACCCCCGAGGGGAAGGGGCATGCTGGCACCACAGGGCCGGGCGGGCAACTGCCAATTTGTAAATAGTGCCCTCACGGTGGGCTGGGGGGAGCGGGGCCACCCCGCCCCATTGCCCCTGGCTCTGAGGACTGAACCCCCTGCGCCATGCTCCACTGCCTCCTTGGGGGCCCACAAATATGTTTGGGGCCGGGCCCACGAAAGGTTAATCCAGCCCTGCTCATCACTGAATTGACAGTGACGTTATCAATGACCTTTTCAAAGGCAAAATACCCACTGTCACAGTTCAGGGCAACTGCACCTGCAGTCCTCCCTTGTGTCCACCAAGGGGAGGCCCCCAGCTTTTCAGCCATGACCTGTCTTGGGCAAAGGCCCATGTCTCTCTCCTTCCTGACCAGGGAGTTCAGGCTGCACAGCTTCCTAATCTACACTGTGATATCTCCAGCAAGCCAGACTGCCTAAACAGGCCAGTGTCTGTGCTGCTTTCTCTGCGCAGGCTCTGAACATGGAGTGCCAGCAGTGACAGGTTATCACACAGCTCTTTCTAAGCAAGCACATTTATTCTTAAGGTAAAAGCAGTATACAGGAAACATTAACACAATAAAAACCTACACACATGCTAGAAAATTTACCAGAGGTCACCCCAGCTCCAACCTAGGGCTCTGGTAGGTTAAGTCCTTCCAACCTTTCCACAAGGATTGGACAGAAGGTCCTGTCCATTTACTGTATCAGAAAAAAGGCCTCAAGTCAGTTTAAACTATTTATCTAAAAATCCTTTGAACCAGTAAATGCAAGTATCTCTCCAGGTGGTGGTACCTCTCTGAAGGTGTTAGAATCTGAATGAATTTGCCTCACCTCCCCACACTGTTCTTAGTTCCTAGAGGGCTGTGATTCCCCTCCTCCATGGAATTACGTACAATCCCTCAATCATACATAATGTTTTGCATTTTTAATTCAATGAACTCCTATAATACTAATTTAATTCAATATGGTTTGTCCAGGATATTGGAGGTTAGTGTCATATCTGTCACAATCAAGTGACTTTTTAAAATTTTCCCTAAGACTATTAAAATAAAATATGTAGAGATATCCTATCTCCTAGAACTGGAAGGGACCTCGAAAGGTCATTGAGTTCAGCCCACTGCCTTCACTAGCAGGACCAAGTACTGATTTTACCCCAGATCCCTTAGTGGCCTCCTCAAGGATTGAACTCACAACCCTGGGTTTAGCAGGCCAATGCACAAACCACTGAGCTATCCCTCCCCATGATGGGGTCATTGGAGTGCTATGGTACATCAGCCCTACTCAGAAACAGATGTACTGTGTCTCACAGGAAGGCATTAAAGAAACTTCAGCTGTGAGGCACATGGACTGCAAGAGCTAGTGGGTCCCAAAAAGCTCTGACACACAGCACAAATGAAATACTAATTTACTAAGGTTGACAGAAAAGGACACATTCCCTAGGCTCACTAAACAGCTCAGAGTAGTTCTCAGTTTAACCTTTGGGGGACAATTCAAAAGAAGGTTGGGGTCCTCAGGACTCACTATCTTAATATCTTAATCCATTCATGCAGTAGAGGTAATTGGTCAGAGTTCAGTTCTGTGGTATGACTCATTGGGGGCCCCTCTGCATTGCTCTTCCACACTGATGCAGCATCTTCTGCTTGAGTGTTAACTCTGGAGCAGTTGTTCCAGTGCTTCACATGCTGCCACTCTCACCCCAAATGCTGCAATCACTGCGCTCCTCCCACATTCCCAATACACCCACTCTTGACTAACTATTCTCCCAGTTCCCATGGAACCTTTCCTTTCTGCTGCTCTCAGCAGATTCACCACACTACACCCAGACTTTCCACTTCTTTGGAAGTGTTTAATTAAGTGTCCCCTCAGCGCCAGCTGTCCTTGTGTCAGACAAATAAACTGTCATCCCCCACCCCTGCCATTCATGACCTTCCCAACCTCCAAGCACTATTTACCCATCAGTTATTTATTGAGAGGGCCCATCCCTTTGAGGAAGGTCAAGCAGCCAGCTGCCTAGTCCCCAGATGGACAGTTTGAAGCCCTTGGCTCATGCCTAACAGAAGTAGGACAAGGAGATTTAATAAGTAATACATTACTGATCATATGTATTGTTGGTTGTTGTTTCTGGACTCAGCTAGGATAAGGGCAGAAATGAAGGTAATGCTCAGGGGTCAACAATGGTACAAGAAAACCTCCCAAATATTGATAGGGCTGCTGGGGCTAGATTTCACCAGAGATCTTAGGCACCCTGCTGACTAGTGGAATTCTTAGCCCTGAGTTAGGCACCCAGGTTCCCCCTGTATTGTATGGGGAGACTTAATTGCCTAAGAAAGGAATTCCCAGAAGCCAGTAGGCAGAGTGGGGAGCCATCTAATCTAGCCAGAAGTAAAATGGAGAGAAGAGGGGCAGGGCATAGGGCCCAGATCTACAAAGGTACTTAGGCACCTGACTGATAGCCAGAGAGAGGCACCCATGTCTGCTTGGGATTCGTGCTTTCAGATTGCCAGATGAAAAGTGCCTTGTACTTAATGAGGAAATCAGGGTTAAAATCCTTTCCTCTCAGAAGAGCTTTTGGCAAAGCATCATTTCCATTTGCTGTGATTTTAATTGTCTGCTTTGGAGCCTCTTTTAGAAGCATTTTCTGTTGGCAGCCACTTTCCCTTCCACAAAGAGGTGCACGAAGGGTGGGGTGCGAGCTACCATGAGTCTTCTAGTCAGCAGTCTGGTAGTCAGATGCTCTTTGTTGCTAAAGAATACCACGCAGTTCCCAGTTGACTCACAAAAGCCAGATACTATTCAAAATCTACCTCTCCAAGGCACACACAGATCTAAGCACAAGACAAACATTTCATCTTTTAGAAAATAAAGAGCAATGAATCATTTTGTTTACATTTTTTAAACATCACTGAACAGGTGAGTGATTTAAATGATGGGTTCTCAACCTTTTTCCTTTGAGCCTCCCCCCGCCCCAACTTGCTATAAAAATTCCACAGCCCACGGGTGCCACAACTGTTTTTCTGCATATCCAGTAGATTAAGAGCCAGGGCCGGCGGTAGGAGGTGGCAACCAGGCCAATTGCCTGGGACCTCAGGCCGCAGGGGCCCTGCAAAGTTAAGGTGCTCAGGCTTCGGCTTCAGCCCCGGGTGGCAGGGCTTGGGCTTTGGCTTTCTGCCCTGGGCCCCAGCAAGTCTAATGCCGGCCCTGCTCTCTGGTTTATTTAGGCAGACCCCCTGAAACCTGCTTGCAGCCCCCCAGGGGGCCCCAGACCCGTGGTTGAGAACTGTTGCTTTAAATCATTCCATGTACATGACACTTTCCTGAAAGTATTCAGGTATCATACATATCTGCCCTCCAGAGGCTATATTCTGCTCTCACTTAACAGGGGAGTAAATGAAAAACATCAGTTGACCCCTCTGTGAATGAAAGCAGAATCTGACTTGAAGATTCATCTTTTGCACCATATTTGTGTCCACTGAAAACTAAGTATTGTAGCCTTATTTCTGACACATGCTGGGTGCACATTTAAACTTGGTTTCTAAGATTTTTTGGACAGAGACCATCTGTTACGTTTCTACAGTGAGCATACACACAACAGTAATATTTTGTAGTTCTATAATGCCTTTCCTGGAAGAATCTCAATGTGCCTTACAAATATGAATTAAACAGTCCCCATGTCAGGAAGGGAAGTGTTATCCCCCGCTCCCCCCCTCCATTTTACAGCTGAGGAAATTGAAGCACAAAGAGGTGAAGTGATTTGACCAGGGTGTCACAGTGAGTCCACAGCAGAGCCAGGCTGGCCCAGGACATTTCCCCCTCACACCCTCCCTCCAGCCCAAATAACCTTCAAAGGGGGCTAAAGCATCGTCAGAAAGGACAAAGTTATAAATCACAGGAAAATACTGACAAAGTAGCTAATTTCTACTTTCTTAAACTCTTAAAATCCAAGATTTTCCAGGGATCCAACTAGCCCCTGGACTCCTAGAAAGTTATTTGTTTACAGGGCCGCCGAAATACCCACTCCCCTCCCCTGCCCCCCCAGCCCTAGCACCAGGAACAAAAGCCTGACTCCCTGGCTTGCTCTGCATTAGCAAATGGGACCTCCAATTCACCGCCGGTGCAGCTCCGCTAGCCCAAGTACACAAGTACCAGTGTAGGCAGAACACTGATATTTTTACTACCCTGTCAGCCAGTTCTGTACAGATCAGGGTTTGATGACACACTTGTAAAGAAACCTAAAACGCTGTCTGCACAGGTGCTTCTACCACTGCTACTGTCATGAACATACAGCTAAGAGTACCATAAAATCCCTCCTTTACCTGTAAAGGGTTAAGAAGCTCAAATAACCTGGTTGGCACCTGACCAAAAGGACCAATAAGGTGCCCATTATAATAGGCAATCCAATTCAGATTACAAGAACAAATTAGAGGGGCTTGTATAAACTCTGCAACTTCACTTAAATGTTACTGATTTTTATCAGATCTAAGGGGGAAGGTTTTTCCTTTGTGCTCTCTGTGGGTGCTCTCTCCAAGACAAAGAGAGAGACCAAGCAAGTAATCCAGCTCCTACTGAAATGCTACATCTAATATTAAAGAAATAGTAAGTAATAGCAAGGAAATGCGTTAGATTATCTTTTGTTTTAGTTTAGGTTAGGTTTATCCCTGTTTTTGTAACTTTGAAGTTTTGCCTAGAGGGGAACCCTCTGTGTTTTAAATCTTATTACCCTGTAAAATTACCTTCCATCCTGATTTTACAGAGGTGCTTCTTTTACTTTTTTTTTTCTTCATAATAAAGTTCTGTTTTTTAAGAATCTGATTGGTTTTTAGTGTCCTAAAAGGGTCTGGTCTGTGCTCACCTTGTTTACCTATCTGGTTGGTAGATTATTCTCAAGTCTCCCCAGGAAAGGGGGTGAAGGGGCTTGGGGGGATATTTTGGGGAAACAGGAACTCCAAGTGGTCCTTTTCCTGAATCTTTGTCTTGGTGGTGGCAGCAGTACTCAGCCAAGGACAAGGAAGGATTTGTCCCTTGGGGAAGTTTTTAACCTAAGCTGGTAGAAATAAGTTTAGGGCAACTTTCATGCAGGTCCCCAAATCTGTACCCCAGAGTTCAGAGTGGGGAGGGAACCCTGACAGCTACTATCAGTGGAACTGCACTGGTAGTTGATTAGGCAGTGTAGACTCAGCTTCAGGTGCCTGTACTGGCCACTAAACCTTGGTGTCGTTCATATATTGCTATTTGCATCACAGCTCTCAATGTCTCTAGAGCTCCGAGAAGACTGGAAGAAAACTAGTTGTGCCAGTATTTCAAAAGGATAAATGGGAAAACCAAGATAACTTTGGAGGGGGAGGGATAGCTCAGTGGTTTGCGCATTAGCCTACTAATCCTAGGGTTGTGAGTTCAATATTTAAGGAAGCAATATAGGGATCTAGGGCAAAAAAAAAAAAAAAAGCTGGGGATTGGTCCTGCTTTGAGCAGCAGGTTGGACTAGATGACCTCCTGAGGTCCCTTCCAACCCTGATATTCTATGATTCTATAAGCCTGCCAGTTTGACATCACTCTCAGGCAAGATATTGGAGCAGCTGACATGGGACTCAATTAAAAGAGGATAATATACTTAATGCCAATCAACATGACTTTATGGAAAATAGATCCTGTCGGACTAACTTGATATCTTTCTAATGAGATTACAAATTTG
Source organism: Terrapene triunguis (assembly GCF_002925995.2). NCBI lineage: Eukaryota > Metazoa > Chordata > Testudines > Emydidae > Terrapene > Terrapene triunguis. The sequence continues at coordinate 49,476 of NW_020697991.1, read as the reverse complement.
GTTGATAAAAGGTAATATTGTTAATGTAATAGAATTCTGTATGGCATTATACTTGGTACCACATGACATTTTGATTAAAAAACTAGAGCGATACAAAATTAACATGGCCCCATTAAATGGATTAAAAGATTAAAAAGTTCAATGCCTGTGTTATACAGAATGCCGAACTACATGGTCCCTTCTGGCCTTGGCATATACGAATCTAAGAATTTCCTGGACTAGAGTCAGTGCAGTCATTTCCTAAGCAATTTTTCCATGCCACATATTACATGCTTCCAATCAATCAAGAGGCTTCCATTTTCAGTGCTGGATGCTAGACTTTAAAGTAAGATTTAGTTTCATTCCCTAGTCACTCTGGAATTTGCTTTAAAGACGTACACTTTTGTAATATTTGTTTCTGTTGTCCATCTTTCATTGCATGCCACTCACCTTGTCAGCAATTTCTTGGATTTGTGAGGTCGCAGGGAAGGTCTTCGACCAGCTTCCAGCTAATGACATCTTGGGAAACTTTGACAAGTAAGATCTAGATCAAATGTGATCAGAGAATAGTCAGACCTCTTATATTATATAGTCACATAGTCATGTGATTTTCATATGTGGAGTTTACCATCATCAGAGTTGAGGAGGGGAGAGATGGGAGGAAAGAAACAAAACAAAACAAAATGCAATATTGTTAATAGTATAGTTAATAGTTAAATATCACTATGTGTAAAGTGCTCTGTGGACAGTGGAAAAGCAGAAAACAAATAACACCCAACTCCCATAGTTATGGTAATTGGTTCAGCCTGAGATGGTAATTTCTGGACTTACCACCAGTTTAAACATATGCAGTGGGTGGGCGACTGTTCTTGTGCTTAGGGAAGTGATTGTAAGCACTGAGCTATGCCGAATTATATCTGAACATTAGCCTTAAAACCACCACACATTCTCCCTTGCTTTCATTGCAACAATTCATGTTTAACTTAAAATGTGATTTTCTCAGTATCCTTAAATGTGCAAAGGCAGAAGGGCTTTTATTTTAATTATTTTATTTCTCTATTGTTTATTACAAAGTGGAAAAATTTTCTATCTGTTTAAAGGACAGGGTTAAGAATGCTGGTATATGCCGCCTCCTTACCTCTCCTCCACCACCACCCCCATCCTTTTTTCCCCTGTGTTGTAGTCTTTATTTGAAGAAATATGACCCAGTCTTCAAAAGAAGGATGCAGGTAAACGTCTCTTTCAAACTTATTACAAAACCTATGGACATTTAGCAATGTCTTTGTTTTCAATTTTGAACCAGGAATAAAGTGTTCTTTTTCTGCATAATTCCTTTAGCATTTGTCTAAGGCTTGGTCTACTCCAGTGGTTCCCAAAGTGGGGTTCGCGAACCCCTGGGGGTTCGCAGAACGTTACAGGGGGTTTGCCAGAAAAAATTCAGTAATGGCGGCCAGAGGACCCCGGCATTGGAGGCAGCAGGTGGGACCTGGTTGCAGGGCAGACAACCAGAGCCCCAGGGAGAGCAGGGCCGTGCAGTTGGGGCTGGCAGCCCAAGCCCTGCCCCCGTCAGCGGGGGAGCCGGCAGCCC
>NW_020697991.1:0-32909 GCF_002925995.2 Terrapene triunguis | reverse complement strand
GGGGTCTTGGTTTTCATAACCATTTGTCCCCATAACGAGTGGCACTGATGGTGATACTGGGAAACTGGAGTGTCTAAGAAGATTACTGGTGAGACTTGCGGTTAGCCAGTGGGGTGAGACCGAAGTCCTCTTAGTCCGGCTGGTTTGGTTTGCCTTAGAGGTGGAAAAAACCCCAGCCTTGGGCTGTAACTGCCCGGTTTGAGCAATTTGTCCTGAGTTGGCACTCTCAGTTGGGTTCTGCCAGAACCGCATTGTCACACCCCCCCCTTTTTTTCGTGCCCCCCTACCTCCGGCCCTGCCCCAACTCCACCCCTTCCGAACCCCTTCCCCAAATCCCCAGCCCCGCCTCCTTCCCCGGGTGTGGCGCATTTCCCCCCCCCATTGCTTCCTGCGGGCCCCCCCGCGACCTCCCGCCCTAGCTCACCTCTGCTCCGCCTGCTCCCCCGGGCGCGCCGCCGCTCCGCTTCTCCCCCTTCCCTCTCAGGCGAGGGGGGCGCACAAAGTAACGGGGGGTAGAGGAACTGCTCCCCGCTCCAGCTCACCTCCGCTCCACCACCACCGCCTCCCCCGAGTGCCCGCCGCTCGGCTTCTCCTCCCTCCCTCCTTCCCAGCCTTGCTGCGCAAAACAGCTGTTTCCCGCTCAGCAAGCCTGGGAGGGAGGGGGAGAAGCGGAGAGGCAGCGGCGCGCTCAGAGGAGCAGGCGGACACGAGCTGGGGTGGTGAGCTGGGGCAGCGGGGGCACCAGAATGCCGCCCCTAGAAATGTGCCACCCCAATCACCTGCTTGTTTTGCTGGTGCCTGGAGCCGGCCTGCATACAGAGTGGCTACTTTTATTTTGCTTTCCTTTTTATTGCTCCCCATTGCAATTTTCACACTTTTGCCGTTCTGTTCTAAAGAAAGCCCACCTGCTAAACATGTCCTCTTTCATGTCCCTCTGCTCGGGGTCAGGGATCTGGTATGCTGCCAGGATTACTGTTTTCTCTTTGTCATTATTGTATGGTTGGATGTGGGGTTGGGTTTTGTATTAATATTCTTTGTTTCTGGTTTCATGTTCCTGCAGGCACTGACCCACTTCTGATGCCATGTTCAGTGTTCAAGCATCAGAAGAGAGAGAGTCAACATACGGGCTTTATTCCTTCCTCCACACACTCTGTTCTCTCTCACCAAACACTTCCTGGAAGCAGAGTTCTCCAAATACATAGAAATTACCCTGTGCATAATCACAACATAGCGCCCACTACTGGAAATTTATTTATCATAACACCAGTGGCAAGGGGGCCACCTCCCCTCTGGAGGGGCAGCTGCCTGGGGCCCCTTCATCTATGGCAGGACTGGTAGCCGGGCCCCCACCCATAGCAGCAGCAGAGATGGGGATCCCTTCTTCCCAAATGGAGAGTCAAGAGTGGTAGCAGAGCCCTCACCCAGTATTTATCTTCGCAGGTGAGGCATATCTGAGAGGTGACCAGGCCTGCTGCACTCCTCTGCCCCACACAGAGTTCTCAGAGTTGGCAGGGAACCCCAGAGTGATGTCTATTGGAGTGAAAATCCCATGGGGCTGAGTGGGGCAGTTCACACCTCTCAGAGATGTTGTTTCAGGCTGTCCGCAGAGCCAGGCAGACACCACTGCATTGGTTACACTTGGGCCACAATTTCAAAGTTTTAATTTGCTAGAAATTTACATTTTTAAGTGAAAGCTGAGATTCTGACCTTATTGTGTGACTCCAGGAGCTGGGGCTCTAGGCACAGCTCTACAATGCTTGTGCTTTTATCTAGCCAGGCTCCTTGGAATACCTTACATAGGGCACGTCTTCACTACCCGCCGGATCGGCGGGTAGCAATCGGTCTATCGGGGATCGACTTATCGCGTCTAGTGAAGACGCGATAAAATCGATCCCTGATCGCTCTGCCGTCGACTCCGGAAATCCACCGCGGCAAGAGGCGGCAGCGGAGTTGACGGCAGCGCGGCAGCGGTCGACTTGCCGCCGTCCTCACAGCCAGGTAAGTCGACCTAAAATACGCCACTTCAGCTACGCTATTCACGTAGCTGAAGTTGCGTATCTTAGGTCGACCCCCCGCTGTAGTGTAGACCTAGCCATAGAGAACAGCTGTATACTCATTTAGCATTGAGATCTAAATCAAATCCACCGAACTTAGGAAATACAAGCTCACTGCACAGGGATTGCCTGGGGGTCACCTTGGTGAATGTGGTTGGTAACAGTTGATTTGCTTGTGGTAGGTATAGGCTCCCTGGTGAGTGGCTGTGGGGGTGTATGCGATGAGATAAAATTCTGCTTGTAGTTGCATTGCTTTATTTGATTTTTATTTTTTATTTTTTTTTTGTAATTTTGAGCTGGATGTTGGCCCTGAGTTACTCTTAAAACTTAGATGAAATCATGTTAAAAACTAAAAAAAATTAAAAATCAGGAAAAATGAGGAGAAAATGAAAACAAAAAAACTTTTGTAATATACACATTTTACTACAGTATAATTGAAACTTGTTTTCTGTACAAAGGTATTTTTTGTCTCTCTCAGAGCTAATAGTTTTTCCAGAAATTCTGGTTTGGTACGCTCACATAATTTGCTTCAAAGTATCCTCAATCTTGTTGAGCCTCTTCCTGTCTTGCAGGCAGTCCAACTTTGAAAATAAGCGCTCTGGATCAATAGATCAGGGGGTACACTGAAAGCTCGTCGTGCCATTTTGCTGAAGTGTGTCTTGATGACTGTTTCAAAAAGCCAGCACATCCAGTTTCACATTGTCAGGATTAGGCAAATTAATGTAAGTAGTAGATTCCTCTTTCAGATTGGAAATTTCATCTTTAATGGCAAACGGTTGAAACACTCTGGCATAACGGTCGTAGTCTGCTGCAAAATTCACCTTGAGGAAGGGGTGCAACAGCTGGATGATATTCCAAAAAGAATCTTAAGTACCAAACCCTTTGGGGTTCCGATTATGGGTCACGGTCATCTCCCATTTCTCGCCGAGCATTGTGTTGAAGGTTTTGAACACTTTTTTGGTTTTCTCGTGTTTCATGGTTGGAAGGATTTCCAGAAACAGCTGAGTTTTCTTGACATATGTTTCTCCTGCAACTTTTGTGCTCAGTTCAGCTGAGATTTTGGTTCTTAGGTTCTGGTAAACATCTGTATTTGCAAACATGTTGGCAGTAGTCGGAGAAAACTCGAGTTTTCTGTGTGTCACACAGTGATTCCAAGTTCTCAACATTGAACATTCCCTTGATGCTCAGAATCTGGCGGTCATTTTGGTTATTTGCCAGTCTCTTTAGAGTTTCTGCTTTAGAACCAACAAACTCAGGATGATCTAGGAGACGCATTAGCACAATCCATGAGTTATTTAATGACTGGCAGCGAAATACAAGCTCATCCACTGATGTGGCACAACTGATATTCACCTCTTGGACCAGAATCTGTCCTCCACTTAGGACTAAAGCAAGAATTGCCTTTCCTATTGTGGGTTCCAGGACTAGCTGCTCCCCCGCCCCCCCCCCCCCCAGTGGCCCTCGAAGCAGCATTTAAGGTGTCAAGAGAAGCTTACAAGGGATGGATCAGTTGGTGATTACCTGTTCCGTTCATTTCCTCTGGGGCACCTGGCATTGGCCACTGTTGGAAGACAGGATACTGGGCTAGATGGAGCTTTGGTCTGACCCAGTTTGGCCATTCTTATGTTCTTATGTTCCCAGAAGAGAATTAGTTGATAATGCAAGATGCCAAAAAAATCTCAACCTCTCCCACAAAAGCCCTGTGTAGATATAGCTAATCACAGGCTGGAACTGAGGGTTACTGGCAGAGCTGTGTGTGGGTAATTCAAAGCTGGAACAGCAGTATTGCTGTGGGCCAGGCTGCAGGTGTGTTGGCAGCACTATTGGACTCTGTAACAGCGCTGTGTTCTGTGCATTGGAGACTCCCCAAGAGGCCTGGGTTACAATCTCTGGCCATAGTCCTTTGGAATGTCCTAAATTTTTAAACACCAAACATGCCATCTATACACTTAAATACTGTTCCCACAAAAACCATTAACATGAAGTTCATTTTGTGGGCACATGTAAGTGATTTGAATGTACTTATATGCTGGAAAGTGTTAATGAGTGTCACCAAGTGGGTCTTTGATAGGGTTACCATACGTCCAGATTTTCCCGGACATGTCCAGCTTTATGGTCCTCAAATCCCTGTCCGGGGGGAATTGCCAAAAAGCCGAACATGTCTGGGAAAATGCTGGCATCCATGCCCCAGTCCCCTGCTTACCTGAGCAGCTCCGGCAGGCTGCGAGCTGCAGGCGGATTCCCCGCTGCAGCGGCGGCTGCTGCTGCTCCCCCCAGACACCTCAGCTCTGTGTAGCTGAAGAGCCGAGCTGCCCGAGCGCTACCGGCTTCACGGTTTGCCGGGCAGCCCCCAGGACTCCAGACCCGCTGCGCCCCCGGCCGGGCGCGTCCCCTCCCGGGCTCCGGCTGCGCTGGGGAAGCACCCGACCAGGGGCACAGCGGGTCTGGAGGTCTGGGGGCTGCCCGGCAAACCGTGAAGCTGGTAGCGCTCGGGCAGCTGTTTCGCGTGGCTGGGAGGGAGGAGGGGGAATGCGGGGCGCTCAGGGGAGGGGGCGGAGTTGGGGCGGGGACTTTGGGGAAGGAGCAGAGTTGGGGCAGGGCCGGGGCGGGGAAGGGGCAGGGCCAGGGCCCTGTGGAGTGTCCTCTTTTTTAAAACCTTAAATATGGTAACCCTAGTCTTTGATCTATAGACAATCACAGATCTGAAAGTTGATGCATGTGCTAAGCACCTTTCTTTTAAGCTAAATGGATGGAGCAATTAAATGTAGTGATAGCTGGAAACTATAAGAAGCCGCCACTCAAGGCAATGGACTGCATGGCAAGGCCGATCAGAAGCTAAGCCATGTGGGCTGAGAGGTTTCTCTGGAACTGACTGGCAACACAAGCAGCTAGGATATTTGTTGCAGCTGTGTGTGTGTGTGTGTGTGTGTGTGTGCAGAAAGCCAGCAGACCGTGAGGAAAGTAATGGTGAGCATGGCCCTGGCAGGAAGCTGAGACACAGAGCTTCTTTTGGGTTCCAGTACTGGCTGGAAAGGCAGATTTGGATTTCAAAGCAAGGAAAGTGCCTGGTGTTGTTTGTTCCTATTGTGTTCAGGGAAACAGAACTTTGTGTACATTCTTTGTAAATAAACTGAATTTCCCCAAAGACTCCATCATCTGTTTCTCCTTCTAACAGAAACAACCCAACAAGGCCCCAGATATTGGCTAACTACTTGGGCCTAAAAGGGTCAACACAGTATTTCAAGAAGGGCAAAAATAAAAAAGACTTTGAAAGCTTGCAAATACAGACTTAACAATTAAACTTACAAGAAACTCAGCTATGTGAAAGTCTAAAAGTTCAATTAAGATACCCAAACAAACTAAGCTTTGTCCCCTGAGCAATGCATACCCATCTTCCCTAACTATTTTGTGAGCTATGCTAATTTTGATCAAGGACTTTGTGACATTGCATCCCAAAATGCTTTATAGAAATATGCTTATAAATGTAAATATGACATAACTGGAATATGTTTTATGCTACATATGCCATGTAACAGATCTCTGCAAAGGTTATGATCTACTGAATATATTCATCCTATTTGTATGCATGTATCATTTTTGTATTCGAAGTTATGAATATTGTCTGTGTACTTGTTTGATTTTAAGTCGTCTCAGTGAAGCATTTGGTCAGCTTCAGTAAGTGCCCAATCAAGAAACACATAAGCTGACAGATAGACCTTGATAGACACCAATCCACATCTGAGCTTTCCTGGGAATATTCCTGTAGAGAACTAAGTCATGCATGGACATGTGACTTGCCCATATGACTCCAAAACTCCATCTTGTAGAGTGGATTCTACACAGGGGGAGGGAGGGGTTTAGACCCACAAGGAGAAACTATATAAAGCCTTGGGAGACCCCTCCATTTTGTCTTCAGCTGGCTCAAGAGATAGCTTCTCCACCCCCAAAGGATACCTGAAAGAAACTGGAACAAAGGACAGTAACCACAGGGACGTGAGTGATTGCTGGACCCAGACTAGAAGGAGGCTAGTTATTGGAACATCTCTGAGGTTGAGATTTCATCTGTAATCATTTTCTTATTGTATTAGGTTTAGACTTGCGTGTTTTATTTTGCTTGGTAATTCACTTTGTTCTGTCTGTCATCACTTGGAACCACTTAAATCCTACTTTTTATATTTAATAAAATCACTTTTACTTATTATTTAACCCAGAGTATGTATTAATACTTGGGGGGCAAACAGCTGTGCATATCTCTCTATCAATATTATAGAAGGCCAACAATTTATGAGTTTATCCTGTATAAGCTTTATACAGGTAAAACGGATTTAGTTGGGGTTTGGATCCCATTGGGAGCTGGGCATCTGAGTGTTGGGAACACTTCTTAAGCTGTTTTCAGTTAAGCCTGCAGCTTTTGGGGGACGTAGTTCAGACCTGAGTCTGTGTTTGTAGCAGGCTAGCATGTCTGGCTCCAACCAGGCAGGGTACGGAAGTCTCCAGCTGCCAGGGAAAATGGGCTCAGAGGTAGTCTCAGCACATCAGTTGGCAGTGTCCAAGGGGTTTCTGTGATCCAACGTGTCACAGACTTTATTTAAAAATTATGGTTCTGGACATCTAATATTCAGCAAAAACACTGTATTTGTGAAGCTTGTAGGTGGTACAGTAAAAGCTGTTTTATCTGGCACTTCACCAACCAGAAAGCTCTATAAACTGGCATTTCTGATCTTCATTGAAATTCCGGTTTATAATCCTGTTGGCACGGGGCTAGCAGGAGGTTGGGGCGTGGGAGGAGCTGTGGAGTGTGGGCTCTGGGAGGGAGTTAGGTGTGGGAGGAGACTTGGGGCAGTGGGTTGGGGTGTGAGAGGGGGCGCGGGGTGCCAGATTCGGGGGTGCTCACCTTGGGCAGCTCCTCACAAATGGCTCCTAGGTGGAGGTGCAGGTGGCTCTGCGTGCTGCCTCCGCCCACAGACGCCATCCCCACTGCTCCCATTGGCCGCAGTTCCCAGCCAATGGGATCTGCGGAGCTAGCACTTGGGACGGGGTGAAGGCGGTGCACAGAGATGCCTACTGCACTTCCACCTAGGAGCAGCTGGGACAGGTCGCCGTTTGTGGGGAGCCGCCTGACGTGAGCGCCCCCTGGATCCGGCACCCCGCACCCCCTCCCATTCCCCAACCCGCTGCCCCGAGCCCCCTCCCGCACCCAAACTCCCTCCCTCTTAGTTAACCAGCATTTTTCACTTACTGGCACTCCCCCATTCCCCCAACATGCCAGATAAAACAGCTTTTACTGTATATTGAAAACATTGGTTTATGGCTGGATTTATGTCTCTATTATAGACACTCTAGCTCTGTATGTAAAGACACCTGAGTAATTGCTTGGCCCATAAAAGACTAGTGGGTATTTCTTCAAGATACTAAATGCTGCCAATTCTGTTCAGGATCAGGCTCTCTATGTAGCATGGAGACCAAATTCCTTCAGGATGCTCTTTGTCTAATTGGAATTGGTAAAGGCAATTTTCTCTGGCAAAAAGAAGGCTGAGCGGAAATTAGTGTTCTGCATTATCAGTTTTTATTTGTAAAAGAAAAAATAACTTTTCCTTCTTCCTCTTTCGTAGTTTTGATATGAAGTAACTGGCAACCTCGAGGATTAAAAAAATTACAAGAAAAGTAGTGCAATCTTCACTAGCAGCAAAAACAAATGGAGAGACAATTACCCACCAACCCCATACTAAGGACCTAAGAAGATAAGAACGGCCATACTGGTCAGGACCAATAGCCCATCTAGCCCAGTATCCTGTCCAGTAGCCCTACTTTTCTGCTTCTGATGTACTTTTAAAAAATTTGCTGTTAACTTTTCGGTCTTTGGCTAGTTGCTTTTCAAATTCTTTTTTGGCCTGCCTAATTATACTTTTACACTTGACTTGTGAGTGTTTATGCTTCTTTCCACTTTCCTCAGTAGGATTTAACTTCCAATTTTTAAAGGATGCCTTTTTGCCTCTAACCACTTCTGGGAGACACTTTTTCTCTGTGTGTTTTCCTCCTACTATACTGGCTTTAACTGCCGTTGGCACGTATTGGCAATTCCTCTTCACTGTCACAGATCCCACGCACATGGCCACCAGGTCACAGTTCCCAAGGTAACTACATCTGTGACCCTTTGTGGCTGGCTCAGGGTGCCCCGCTAAGGTCTCAGGCTTTAGCTCTCACCTTTCTCATGGTGCTACCCATATTTTTCTCCCTCTAGATCAGGGATTTAGGCAACGCCTCCTGCCCTTCATTGGGATCACCTAAACAAGTCTGAGGGCATGTCTGCACTACAATACTGCAGCTACACTGCTGTAGCTATGCCACTGTAGCACTGTAGTGTAGATAGGTCCTACTTACTCATTTTCCTATTCTTTGTTTGACAGCCTTTTGAACCAGGTCTTTCACATGTAGGTCACCAGTCTGAATCCAGCCCAACTCAGAGATTTCAAGTCCAAAAGGCACCATCATAATTATCTAGTCTGATCTCCGGCACATCGCAAATATGGTGATCAGTTAGACCCTGAGCATACAGGTGAGACCAACCAGCCAGACATGTGGGAAAGAATTCTCTGTAGTAACTCAGAGCCCTTCCCATTTAGCGTCCTGTCTCTGGCCATAGGAGATATTTGCTAATAGCAGTTTCAGAAGGACCATATGTCATGAATAACACTTCTCTATTCACTTTGTCCACTGCAAGATTTTACAGTCCTCTTTTTCCCAAGCCAAAAAGTCCCAGTCTTTTTAACCTCTTCTCATACAGATTTTGTTTCATACCCCCACGGTCATCTCCCATTTCTCACCGAGCATTGTGTTGAAGGTTTTGAACACTTTTTTAGTTTTCTCGTGTTTCATGGTCGGAAGGATTTCCAGAAACAGCTGAGTTTTCTTGACATATGTTTCTCCTGCAGCTTTTGTCCTCCATTCAGCCGAGATTTTAGTTGTCAGGATCTGGTAAACATCTATATTTGCAAACATGTTGGCAGTAGTCGGAGAAAACTCCAGAGTTTTCTGTGTGTCACACAGTGATTCCAAGTTTACAACCTTGGGGTAGGTAATCGGTAGTCAGCTCTGCACTCGTCTCCCACTGTGTAAAACAAAGCCTTCAACTTGTTTGCATGCTTGAAAATGGCCCCGAATCGAATGATGCAAGATTTCACATCTTTAACAATGCAATGTGAATCAGATGTGCAGGACAGGGAATACATAGCAGCTCCAGTTTCTGATTGAGTTTAATCTCCCAGTGCAAAGTTAGCCATGAGGGAAGCTGTCAGCAGTGGGGAAGAATGTCACTTCAGCACAAAATAATGCGGGTTTATTCGCTTTGAAATAAAAAACAAAAAGTCCAAAAATAGGACAGTCCAAAGTAACAGGAAACTCATCAAATATCAGACTAGACACCACATTTCCATCAATTCGTTCCATCAATTTAGACACTAAAGCAGCATCATTTTCTTTCAGATACTTACGAATGAGATTGTCTGCACTAGGAAGGGTTTTTGCTGCTGGACAGTGTTGTCACATAAAGTCACCAATACACCCTTCTGCAATTAACAGTGGTTGTCCGGCGTGACAAAGAGCATGCACAAATTCATTGACACAATGGTGCTGTGTCCTCTCTTTCATTAAAGCCCTGGTGAAAGCTCCTGATATTGACTGTTTATCCCGAAACTCACTTTGTTCTTTAATCTTCTTGTGTCTCTTGCTTTCAACATGCTCCTTTATTCTGTTAGCGTGAGCACTGACTTCAGTGCTGCAGTACTTGCATCCTCTTCCTTCCCTTCTTTACTTTTCTTGAAAAATTCTAAGCACTGATTTTCTCGTTGGTTACCAGGCATAGATTACCCCATGTTTCCTTTTTACCGTATCTATCTGTAAGCCTCCTAGGTTCCTGGGACTCTGTGCTGGCAGCTCAGGGAGAGGCACACTGTCCCTGGTAGGAAGGAGAAGGCAAGGGCAGACTAAGAGTCTGCTCAGCAACCAAGAGGGAAAGAAGAGGGGGGAGTCCTGGACAATTGGAAAAAGGCAAATATAGTGCCCATGTTTTAAAAAAGGGAAGAAAGAAAACTCATAGAACTACAGACCGGTCAGCCTCACTTCAGTCCCCAGCGAAATCATGGAGCAGGTCCTCAAGGAATCCATTTTGAACCACTTGGAGGAGAGGAAGGTGATCAGGAACAGTCAACATGGATTCATGTATTCACCAAGGGCAAGTCATGCCTGACCAGCCTGATTGCCTTCTATGATGAGATAACTGGCTCTGTGGATATGGGGAAAGCAGTGGACGTGATATATCTTGATTCTAGCAAAGCTTTGATATGGTCTCCCACAGTATTCTTGCCAGCAAGTTTAAAAAGTATGGATTGGATGAATGGACTAGAAGGTGGATTGAAAGCTGGCTAGATTGTCGGGGTCAACGGGTAGTGATCAACGGCTCAATGTCTAGTTGGGAGCTGGTATCAAGTGGAGTGCCCCAAGGGTCGGTCCTGGGCTGGTTTTGTTCAACCTCTATATCAATGATCTGGATGATGGGATGAATTGGACCCTCAGCAAGTTCACAGATGGCAATAAACTGGGGGGCAGAGATAGGGTCCAGACTAACCTAGACAAATTGGAGGATTGGGCCAAAATAAATCTGATGAGGTTCATCAAGGACAAGTGCAGAGTCTTGCACTTAGGAAGGAAGAATCCCATACATGGCTACAGGCTGGGGACCGACTGGCTAAGCAGCAGCTCTGCAGAAAAGGACCTGGGGATTAGAGTGGATAAGAAGCTGGATATGAGTCAGCAGAGTGCCCTTGTTGCTAAGAAGGCCAACAGCATATTGGACTGTATTAGTAGGAGCATTGCCAGCAGATCAAGGGGAGTGATTATTCCCCTCTGTTCGGCACTGGTGAGGCCACACCTGGAGTATTGCATCCAGATTTGGTTCCCCCACTACAGAAGAGATGTAGACAAATTGGAGAGAGTCCAGCGGAGGGCAACGAAAATGATTAGGGGGCTGGGGCACATGACTTACGAGGAGAGGCTGAGGGAACTGGGGTTATTTAGTCTGCAGAAGAGAAGAGTGAGGGGGGATTTGATAGCAGCCTTCAGCTACGTGAAGTGGGGTTCCAAAGAGGATGGAGCTCAGCTGTTCTCAGTGGTGGCAGATGACAGAACAAGGAGCAATGGTCTCAAGTTGCAGTGGGGGACATCTAGGTTGGATATTAGGAAACACTATATCACTAGGAGGGTGGTGAAGCACTGGAATGGGTTACCTAGGGAGGTGGTGGACTCTCCATCCTTAGAGGTTTTTAAGGCCCGGCTTGACAAAGCCTTGGCTGGGATGATCTAGTTGGTGTTGGTCCTGCTTTGAGCAGGGGGTTGGACTAGATGACCTCCTGAGGTCTCTTCCAACCCTAATATTGATTCTAAGAGAGGCACTATGTAAAACAACAGGGGCCTCTCTTAGTCTGGGGAAGGATTGCAGGTGTGCCTGCTCAGAGGAGGGGCAGAGTGAAATGATTGACAAGGGAAAGCCTGGGAAGAAGAGCAAGCCTGACCAACAAGGAATGAGATGCCCTTCCCTGGGAGCCCTAGAGGGAGGAGAAGCCATTTTGGGGGTAGTCTGGAGCCAGCCACAGAAAGGGCAGGCCTGGCTGTGTGGGGATCCAGAAGAACCCAAGCCTGTCCATCCAAACTTGTAAAGAGATTGGCACAAAGGAGGTAACCGGGTGGATAGGGGCATTACATAGCTTTATCTGTGGAGGACTGATTATTTCAAATCAGCACCACATTAAACGGAAGCAAATAAATAGGCGGACAGCATCTCCTCGAGAGCCAATCATTGCGCGATATTAACGTTGCTTGATTTTCCGACCTCCACCGTGTGTGTGTGTTCTGTGTTTGACACTGTGGAACTGCTTCAATCCCAGAGCTGTAGGACACAGCAATCACGTAAAGCATTAGTGTTTAACAAAAATAAGTACTCGAAAAAATACTGAGTGGATTGATAAGCAGGTGTAAATCAGTAAAAACTGAACTCCATCAGTGAAAAAAGTGGTAATTTATCAGCGAAAAATCAGTAAAAACTGAAAACATGGAACACTACCTGTCATATACAGGAGGGCAGATGAGACAATGTGATTTTCTTTTCTGGCCTTAAGCTCTGTAACTCTATTCCCACATGCAAATGCTGCAGCTTCTATTTCCCTAATGAAAAAATACTTTAGGCTCCTTTATAGTTTGTTCCTTTAATTGCAGCTGAGATCTATGGTACATCATAACACACTGCCTGATTAACAGGTCAATAAACTCTCCTGGCCTGATCGAAAACCTGGCCATGTGATTTGTCATAAGAGCATCTTATGCCTCGAAAACATTCACTTTACATATGAAGAGGGTTCTTCTTTTCTGGTGTTCTCTTTGCCTTTTTCCTCTTTTGTAGTTTTGATATGAAGTAACTGGCAACCTCAAGGATTAAAAAAAATTACAAGAATTACTTTCCCAGGCACATCCCTTCAGCCACGCTCGGCCCAACTCCCATCCTGGCAGAAATCTGGGGGTCGTGTGACCCAGCATACCCCCCCCACACACACACATCACCTCTGGTCTAATTTCAGTTGTTGGATTTAGTGTGCGGGTGCTGGGTGGTGTTGGTGGCCTGTCATTAGTGTTCTGCATTTTCAGTTTTTATTTGTAAAACAAAAAAATCCTGGAATTTTTCAGTGTTTATTTTCCAAACATTAAAACTGGGATGAAATCAGGTTAAAAATTAAAAAATCAGGGGGAAAATAAAAACAAAAAGACTTTTGTATTATACTACAGTATAATTGAAACTTTTTTTCTGTACAAAGGTATTTTTTGTCTCTCTCAGAGCTAATAGTTTTTCCAGAAATCCTGGTTTGGTACGCTCGCATAATTTGCTTCAAAGTATCCTCAATCTTGTTGAGCCTCTTCCTGTCTTGCAGGCAGTCCAACTTTGAAAATAAGTGCTCTGGGTCAATAGATCAGGGTGTACACTGAAAGCTTGCCGTGCCATTTTGCTGAAGTGTGTCTTGATGATTGTTTCAAAAAGCCAGCACATCCAGTTTCACATGGTCAGGATTAGGCAAATTCATGTAAGTAGTAGATTCCCCTTTCAGATTGGAAATTTCATCTTTAGTGGCAAATGGTTGAAACACTCTGGCATAACGGTCGTAGTCTGCTGCAAAATTCACCTTGAGGAAGGGGTGCAACAGCTGGGTGACATTCCAAAAAGAATCCTAAGTACCAAACCCTTTGGGGTTCCGATTATGGGCCACGGTCATCTCCCATTTCCCGCCGAGCATTGTGTTGAAGGTTTTGAACACTTTTTTGGTTTTCTCGTGTTTCATGGTCAGAAGGATTTCCAGAAACAGCTGAGTTTTCTTGACATATGTTTCTCCTGCAACTTTTGTGCTCAGTTCTTAGGTTCTGGTAAACATCTCTAAGAAAGCTAATGTGTCAATTTTTAGAAAGGGTAAACGGGATGACCCAGGTAATTACAGGCCTGTCAGTCTGACATGGATCCTAGGCTAGATAATGTAGAGGCTGATACAGGACTCGATTAATAAAGAAATAAAGGAGGTCTATATAATTAATGCAAAGCAATGTGTGGTTATAGAAAATAGATCCTGTCAAACTTTTTTTCATGCGAGTACAAGTTTAGCTGATAAAGGTAATAGTGGCGACATAATATATTTAGACTTGTCTAAGGCATTTGACTTGGTACTGCATGACTTTTGGATAAAAACACTATAAAATAAATGTGGCACACATTAAATGGATTAAAAACTGGCTAATTGTTAGGTCTCAAAATGTAATTGTAAATGGGGAATCGTCATAGAATGGGTGCTTTGACAATGGGGTCCTCAGGGATCAGTTCTTGGCCCTATGCTATTTCACATTTTTATCCATGACCTGCAAGAAAACAAAATAATAGCTCATAAAGTTTTCAGATGACCCAAAGATTGAGGGACTAGTGAATGATGAAAAGGACAGGTCACTGATTAAGAGCACTCTGGACTGTTGGTAAACTGGGCCCAAGCAAACAATATGTGTTTTAATACAGCTAAATGTAAATGTATACATCTAGGAACAAATAATGTAGGCCATACTTACAGGATGGGGGACTAACCTGGGAAGAAGTGACTCTGAAGAAGATTTGGGCTCATGGAGGATAATCAGCTGAACATGAGCTCCCAGTGTGATGTGGCGGCCAAAAGAGCTAATACGATCCCGGGAGGCATAAACAGAAGAATTTCGAGTAGGAGTAGAGTAGAGTAGAGTAGAGAGGTTGTTTTACCTCCACTAGTGCAGCCGGTGCCGAAATACTGTGTCCAGTTCTGGTGTCTACAATTCAAGAAGGATGTTGATAAATTGGAGAGGGTTCAGCGAAGAGCCACAAGAATGGTAAAAGAAATAGAAACAGCCTTGTATCCTGAATCATATCCACTGTGTCTCAAATGTAGAGGGAGAGGGGTACAGAGGGGATGAGAGAAGTAGAGAGAGGCTTTATGCTTTGTCAGTAAGTGTTCTTGCTAGACACAGCTTTGCCAAGATTCTTGTTGTTGGACTAAAGATGAAAGCGTGACCTGCTGGTCTCATACTGGACCTTTAAACTTAGTAAAAAAGACCCTCACTGCCCCTTTTCACCTTGTCCTTTGGAAACCATTTCCCTCCTGCAGTCTCCTTGTGTGGACAACTGGTTGTTATACTCAGAACAGACTGGGCCCAAACATCCTCAGGTCAACATACAGGATTAATGTAATGAACCATTCAGTGGCCTACCCTGGTGTGACTTGGTGTAATTATATGGTAGTGTGGCCTCTCCATGACCTTGTACAACTGTGTGCATGCACAACTGCCATTGTCTGGGGATGTGGCCTCAGGTGATCTATGTCATCATATGGGAGTGTGGACCGACACAACCTGGCCTGTATGGAAGCCTACTGTTTTGTAGCCATACAAAAACATGGCTTCATATGACCTTCTAGGACTGTAGAAGTCCTTGGGGGGAGGGATAGCTCAGTGGTTTGAGCATTGGCCTGCTAAACCCAGGGTTGTAAAGTCAATCCTTGAAGGGCCATTTAGGGATTTAGGGCAAAAATCTGTCTGGGGATTGGTCCTGCTTTGAGGAGGGGGTTGGACTAGATGACCTCCTGAGGTCCCTTCCAACCCTGATATTCTATGATTCTATCTATGAAAGCCTGTCATTTGTCTGTGGCCCTATGTCTCCATGTGAATCGATACATGAGTACTGGGTTGAGACCATAAAGACCGCAAGCCTTGCCTGACTGTGTGTGATTGTGGCCTCTCTTCTCCTCATGTAACCATAGGTGGGCATGGCCTTGTGACACTAACTGTACAGTCTCTCCTTGGGCATTTGTGCCAGGCAAATTTGCAGAATGCCCATTTGGCCTCCATCCACATGGCAGAAGAAATCAACTTTATTTTCATTCTGATGGGGAAACTCCAGGACTATCACTCTGGGAAAGCTTACTGGATTGCAGCTCATGATTTATTTAAGGTACTAAAAGCACTGCCTTACCCAGCCACCTAAGGAAATACTCCCTGAACCTAACTTTCCAAATTTACATATGTGAATTTAAGGCTGGTGGAAAATGTCAGTCTAAGTGTCTATTTATCTACATACTGGGAAGAAGCCGAGCAAGCTTCCCCCACCCCATTCCTCCTTAGTGTTACCATGCCTTCCTTAGTCATCCATTAGTCAAGCTAGACAGATTTAACTCTCTTAATCTTTCCATGTAAACCATTCTTCCCAGCGTCTTGATCATTTTAATCACTCTTTCCTTCCTTTTCTTCTGTTTGTCAAAATATTTCTAAGAATGAGGTCCCCAGAACTGCAAAGACCCATTTAGACAAGGATGGTTCCCTTCCTGTTCTGCGATATGATGGTTCTCCATATATAGCCCAAACATGGACAGGTTCTTTTTGTAGTTGTATTGCCTGGCAAACTCATGTCTAATTTACTGGCCACTATCACCCCTTGCTATCAATTACTGCGTCTCAGGGGTCTCACTCCCAGTGACTATCTGTGTTTCTAATTGGTTTGTCCCCAGTTATATGACATGTATTTTTCCAAGTTGAATCCTGGAAGGGAGCTTAGCATCATCCGTACATTTAATCTACTATTAATTATTATTATTATTTAAGATCTTTCTTATTAATGAACCTCTAAAGCAAGACATGGTTCCAAAAACTGCCTCCAATACCCTACCAGATACTTCTCCCATTCCCAATACATTATTATTAACCTTTGTTTTTGGATCATCAGCCAGTTTTCAGTTGATATTAGTAATACCAATTAATAATAATGTGTATAGCATTTTGCATTCAAAGTGTTTTACAAACATTAATTAATGCTTTTACCCAAGCCAATCTGAATGAATTTTGAGTATGATTTTATGAGACACCACATCTGATGCGTTATCGAAATCCACATACACTGCATTCCCATCTTTCACTAATTTTGTACTGCTAGATTTCTAAATTTTTATAATTCTAAAGTCAATTAGAAATTGTAGTTGACTTTTAATCCTTAACTTTGTAGTTCCTACTTTTTTACGGTTTGGTTGATGAGAGCAATCATAACTCATTTAAACAACATTTTTTGTTTCTAAATATTTCATAAACATCTCAGTGCTGCCTATTGCTCATGATTCCATTACCCATTAGCAACCCAACTTTGCCCAACAAATGTGTCTCCTGTTGACTTCAGTAGCAGACATGCTTGTGTAACTGGGCACAGAATGGGGAACTGTACATATTCAGAGATTTTTTTCCCCTTACTATTTGTCCATTATTTTACTAGGCACCAAAGACAGGCACATAGGCTAGTAATTCCCATGAACACGTCTTTTTCCTGAAGTCACATGCACATAGCACAGCAAGCAACCCAGTGACACACAACAAATACACCTTACACTGTTCTGTGGGCCACATTCACAAATATGAACCGGCTGCTTTGTGCCACTCCAACAACACAATACAGCCATAAACATATATTAATTGGCTAATCCAATCAGGTTTATAGCTGCTTGTATCACTGGATTGGTGCAACAACTGAAAAGAGTACCAGTGTGTCTGGCCCCTCATTTTTACACTATCTACAGTGCCTAGTGCACTGCTGGTGTCACCCAATGCCCTTCACTGCTCTCTCCAAGTTTTTTCCTCTGATGGGTTTTAGTTTAAGCAGAGGTGGGGGGGGGGGTGTCTTTCATGAATCAGGCTGGAGACTGCACCCTGGTTCCCCAAGAACACAGAGGTGTCTGATATCCGGGGGTTGGCACTGGAGGTTACTAGAAAGGACAACAAGACTCCATTCTGGGGGTCAGGAGGTGAATCCATCCCTCAGTGGTGGGCAGGTGCTGGGTGGAAATGCTGCTGGTTCCAGGTGCCCTTAATTCCCCCTGATTCCTCGGGGCGTTTGAGTCTCTGACAGGTTCTCATTCCCTTGCAGCAGGAGGACGTCACGGCCAAAGTGATGCACCAGCTCCGCATCATCCGGCACTTGCGCCAGGTGCCTGAGGCACTGCGGGGGCTGTGCCTCTGAGGCCACCAGGAACTCCCGCTCCCTGCTGCAGGTACTGCTCTGGCTCACTGTAAATGGGGAGCTAGTGGAAGGGGAAATGGAGCCACCTGGCACTCACTAAAAGGGAAAGTGGTGGATTCTCCATCTCTTGATGTCATTGAATGAAGACTAGATGCCTTTCTGGAATGTGTGTGCCCAAAAAGTAACTATTGTACTATACAGGAAGCCCATGATATGCAGGGGGTTAGATTAGATGCTCTAAAGGTCTCTTCTGGCCATAAAGTCTACTAATTTTGGAAACACTGAGTGTAGCATTGGGAGCAGCCTCTGATGTTTTACTGTCTAGGCGGCTTGCTTCCTATAATGAACACGCATTGAGTGGGGTGATCCACAGAGAGTAGCTCAAACCTTCAAAGTGTCAGGCCAGCAGCAGGACATTAGCACTTCAGGGGATAGGTGGGTGTGGCAGTGACATCACAAAGGCCTTTTGCAGGACCTCAGCCTATTGGTCAAAGGTGTTAGGGAGGTGGTGACCTCACAGAGAGATGCTGACATCAGCCAGGCAGGACAGGGGCGCAGGGCCAGGGAAACCTCAGAGACCCCTGTGGCTTTGCTTCAGCAAGTCTCCTTCTTGAGGTCTCTCTTTGAGGACTGAGAGAGTATTAGGGTTCACGTATGTGAGTGCGAGGAGGAGCCTCTTTCGAGTTTTCTCCTTTCCTTTTACTGATTTTACTAGAAAACAGACGTCCCTGTTTAGAAGGTAAGAGCCTCCAAGAGGTTTTGGAACCTGCTCAGTCTGATCCATCTGGTGCCAGCTGAATTCTAGGCATGGAAAACACTAGTTTAAGGTGGCAGAATTTTATTCCCTCCCTGGGATTTTGTCCCATAGAATCACTGGGGACATTAGGGTTTGTCCTTTTCGTTTTACCTTTTCCTCCATCCCTACCGGTGACCTGGGCCTTCCTTTGGGCTCTCTGGTGAGAACTCTCAGCCTCCCGCCCCTCAGTCTCTATCCTGATTGGTTGAGCAAGGGGTTATTGACAGGGAGGAGACTCAGGTCCTTTTTGTTCTCTTTTAAGAACAAGTAAATAAGTCATAACCAGTCATCTGTTTGACGAATTTTGCTGCTTCTCTACATTAATTGTCTCTGCGCAGTTCATGAACTGTTGTTGGTCTGGAGCTCATTTGAGAGCACTTTATTCAGGCTCTGGCTTCGGCAGGGATGGGGAGGGACCAAAAAGGCTGGTTAGTGAGAGGCTGCCTTGACCCCAGACTCATGCCTGCTCCCCGCTCGGTACCAGGCTGTCCAGGCTCCTGAGGAGGTTCAGGAAGAAGGCTCTGCAGGTGGCCCCAGAGCCTGAGGGAATCAGCTGCCATCTTCCCCAGAAGCAAAGCGGCTTCTCCATCCCTGCTGGCGGGGAAGGAGCTCCCGGCAGAGCGAGGAGGTGGAAGTGCCCAGCCTTCTGGCAGAGGAAAGCCGCTCCCGGCGCAGGCGCTGAGGTGAGAGAGCCACCGGCCAGGCTGAAATGGAGCTGCAGGACCCAGCCCAGAAGGGGAGCCAGGCAGGATGGCTCTGGGGCTTGTTGTGTGGGAAGCACCGGCCCCAAGAGCCCAGCCCCGGTTCCCAGCAGGAGTCATCGCCCTGCCCGGTCCCTGAGGACCTTCCAGCCTCCCCACGGCAGGAGGTGGAGGATCCCTGTCGCAGCACCAGCAGCTTGGCCCGCTCCCCATGGGACAGCAGCAGCACCTGGGACTCAGGCAGCAGCGAGGCCGATGGGTGCTGCTGCTTTGTTCTAGGTGAGGAGCCAGGCTGGGCTCAGGGAGGGGTGAGGAGGGGGCTGTGAACACCCTGGGCCACGCACTCGACCAGTGCTATGGGGGCGAGTCCCCTGCCCAGGTGTCTGGCCTGAGCCACGTGAACCCCACTGACACTAGATGCTGCCACTTTGTGGTTGATGCTCCAGTTGGGTGGTGGGAGGGGAAGGCATCCCAGGGAGTCCAGGAGAGTGTGGGGGGTCTCTTTCCTATGGGCTCCTGAAGGAGTTGGCGGCTGTAGGCATCACTGAGAGGGGGGAGTGTGGGGCACAATCTGCCCTGGGTCCCGGAGGTGGGAAAGGGTCACATTGCCCCACCATGCCCCTGTCCTTCCCCCGAGTGGCAGCAGGCGTCACCTTGTCCACTTCTCTCCCTGGTGCAGGGACCCCCAGGGACTCAGAGGACGAGGAGGAAGAATGGGTGGACATGGCCACAGAGGAGTCTGCTCTCCAAAACATCTGAGAGCAGCTCCAGAGCATGAGAAAGAACCTCTTTTGAGTTTTCTCCTTTCTTTTACTGGTTTTACTAGAAAACATACGTCCCTGTTTAGAAGGTAAGAGCCTCCAAGAGGTTTGGAACCTGTTCAGTCTGATCCATCTGGTGCCAGCTGAATTCTAGGGTCCATAACCCTGACCCTCTGCTGACAGGCTCTGAAGAAGGCCTGCCCAGAGACATGGATGCCGTGCTGAAGAGCTTGTTGACAGCAACCCCCAGCACAGACAATCTCCAGCACATCTTGGAGGTGAGCATAATGGTCAGGGGGAGCAGGAATTTTACCTTAGCCCTGGGGAGGCCTGGAAATGAGAGACTGGATGATCCACGTTTCCATTGTGTCCTGCTACCTGAGAGCCATCCGTGGTCAGGGCAGTGAGTGCAGGGCAGTGTTGGGGCCCTTCCACCTTCAGGGATAGAGGGAAGGCGCTGGTGCTCGACAACAGGGCTCTGCCTGGTTCTGTTGAGCACTAACTCCAAGGCCCCAGGCAGGCTTGTGGAGTGAGAGCATCAGACCCCTGTGAGGTCCAGGAGAAGGCCCTCCGAGAAGAGCACTGGCTCCTTCCTAGGAAGCTGCTGAGATTCTCAAGGAGGGATTCATCCCTTCTCTCCCATGGACACAGAGGATTGTAAGAAGCAGGGCATTGTCCTTTATCCAACAGAGACCTGTCCTAGCTCTCACCCACAAACCTGGGAGAGAGCTGGGCACTTGACCGGATCCTACCCCTGCACTTGCCCTGGTACACTTTCTTCTCCCCTTCTGCCTTGGCTATTAAGCTATGGCTCTATGAACATGAAACAAACAAGAACTTCTTCTCTATCTCTAAGCCAAACTGATTTATCAAGTCTGACCCCTCAACATATTTCAGGGGGCGTATTTCCAGTACATGTATAGAACTCATTATACCCCACTCAGACCTACATCACACAAGGATATTCATCACCAGAGTGTTGTCAGCTTTCCAAACATAAGAGCGGCCATACTGGGTCAGACCCAAGGTCCATCTAGCCCCGTATCCTGTCTTCCAACAGTGGCCAATGCCAGGTGCCCCAGAAGAAATGAACAGAACAGGTAATTATCAAGTGGTCCATCCCCTGTCACCCATTCCCAGGTTCTGGCAAATAAAGGCTAGGGACAGCATCCTTACCCATCCTGGCTAATAGCCATTGATGGACCTATCCTCTATGAGCTTACCTAGTTCTTTGTTGAACCCTGTTATAGTCTTGGTCTTCACAACATCCTCTGGCAAGGAGTTCCACAGGTTGACTATGTGTTGTGTGAAAAAATACTTCCTATTTTTATTTTTCAACCTGCTGCCTATTAATTTCATTTGGTGACCCCTAGTTCTTGAACGATGAGGAGTAAATAACATTTCCTTATTTACTTTCTCCACACCAGTCATGATTTCAAAGACCTATTATCATATCCCCCCCTTAGTCATCCCTTTTCTAAGATGAAAAATCCCAGTCTTCTTAACCTCTCCTCATTTGGCAGCTGTTCCATACCCCTCCAGATCCCTTTCTTGAGTGGTAACAGCTAATTTAGATCCCATCATTTTATAGGTAGAGTTGGGATTGTATTTTCCAACGTGCATTTCTTTGCATTTATCAACATTGAATTCTGAACATTGAACATTGCCATTTTGTTGCCCAGTCACCCAGTTTGGTGAGATCCTTTTGTAGCTCTTTGCAGTCTGCTTGGGATTTAACTATCTTGAGTAGTTTTTTTATCATCTGCAAATTTTGCCACCTCACTGTTTACCCCTTTTTCCAGATCATTTATGAATATGTTGAACAGCACTGGTCTCAGTTCAGACCCCAGGGGGACACCACCATTTACCTCTCTCCATTCTGAAAACTGACCATTTATTCCTACCCTTTGTTTCCTATCTTTTAACCAGTTACCAATCCATGAGAGGACCTTATTAGGTACCTGTATGGTACAATAATTCTGCATTGAATCAGTTGATTCAATTGCTTAGTCTTTGGGGTGCAGAGACCCTCTGTTCTCCCCTTGGGGTGACAGAACCCTGATTGTCACATCTGTCTTTCAGGCTCTGTCCCAGCCTCTCACAGAGATGTATCCTGCAGCCAACCCAGCTCAGGGAGCAGTGGAGGCAGGTGATCTCATCCTGTCAACCCAAGCAACATGGGTCTCATTGAGGCTCAGATGGAAGATCCCATGCATCTCCTGGAGGTAAGAACCGTTGACTCTTCCTGCCACTTGGGGCTCTTGCAACAAACGGGGCTACTGCTACATACCCTGGTTGGGAGCTTTCCCTATCCCTGGATCCCATCCCTGGTACAGAGACCTATTTCTCATCATGATATCCTCATTTTATTCTCAGAGGATGTGTCCAGGATCCTGGATAATGTTTTCTGCAGGAGGTTTGAACGGGGAGAGATCACTCACTGTCAGGACCCAGAGGTCTTCAACCCGGGGCTGTAGGGTTCATGGAAGCAGCCACACTCCAACCCTCCACCTGGAAGCCTGCTGAAAATTGCTTACCTAGGACCCATGAAGTTCAGCCCCAGTTTGAGGCTCCACTCCTGAGGTCCTATTGGAGGAGTCCCAGAGAAGCTAATTGGCCCTCTGGCCCTGCTTAAGGCAGCAGCAGGAAAAGGAAGCTGACTGAACACCAGGGCTGCTCCCTGTTCTGGACCATGTGCTGCCTGTTTCTGCTGCTGCTCCCCTGGCTTGATTTCGTGGCATCTGATTTGTGGTTGTGATTGCAAGTTTCTCTTGTGCTTCTGATCTTCCAGAATCCTGACCCAGCTGAGTCTCAACTCCTGTCATGTGAGTGTGGACTCTGGCTCTGACCAGTAGGTCTGGCTGCCCTTGACCGAGCCGTGACATTGTACAATTTCTCCAATGCTCTTTTTTGCTGTCCAGCAAGATACACCAGTACCTTGGCTCCCAAAGTCCTGGTTGCCTGCTATTCAAGGGCTGAGGGGTAGTGCTTGTATTGCCCCCACCCTCACCCCAGCTGCTTTTCCTATGGGAATCTCCCTAGAGCAGAGGAGAAATCTCCTCTTTTCTTAGGATCAGTCCCAACAGTAATTCCACCCACCCTGGCCTCACCTCAGCTACTTTGTTGATCAGGGACCACTTTTGAAGCCCTTAGCATTTGGGTGGAGGTGGGAGCAGAGGCTGAAGCTCCAGCAGTTTCCACCAAAGAACACCACCTTGTCTTTCTATGGTCTGACTAGGGCTCACCATCCATCTTGGAGCTGAACACCAAATGGGAGCTGACAGATTGTCCTTGGTGGGCCATGTTCTTGTGTGTGATGGAGCTGTGTGCCAGAGAGGGCCAGGAGAAGATGCACCACGCATGGCCAGGACCGGGCTAAACAGTCTGTAATGGTAGGTGAGTCAAACCTTGGCCACATATAGATACCTTAGGCATCCGTGGGGACTGAATCTGGGCCCTTCGCTGCCAAGAGCACAACTCACTCCAATTTGAGTCATTATGGTAGTGACCCCTACCAGCCCCTCTGAGGGGGTCAGTATTATCTCTGTTAGCTGGCGCACAGGGATGGAAAGCAACTATCTGCAAGGTCACACACAACATCACTGCCAGAGGCAGGAAGGAAGCATGGTACTGATACCAGTCCAGCTCCAACCACTAGACTCCACCCGCCTCTAAAGCCAGAGAACCCCAGGAGCCCTGACTCTGACAGCTAGGCCTTAAATGACAAGACCAACCTCCCTCCCACTCAGAAAGCCATCTGCTGAGCTCCCCTTTGCAATGACAGTGTCAGAGACCATTGCTAGTGGGTGCCAAGTGACTGAGCAGGGAACTCCTTGAGAGACTCCTAGAGACTTGCAGGTGATTCACTGTGACCCTCTGGGGTCTGTGGAAAGAGAGCTGCATTGAAGAGACTCTCCTGCTCTAACAAAAGGTTTCTATGCTCCTAGAGAGTCAGCCAGTGAGGCCAGTTTTCAGAATGTGGAAGAGCTGTTTGGCGATGGGTTGGAGGATTCACCATGTAGGTGGCAGCAGCTGCAGTGCCTGGGGTCCCCATGGGCCAAGCCTCCACTCCTGACACACTAAGCTAATTTCCCACTGGTCTCAGTGGGGCTTTGGCTTTAGCTGCTGGGCCTGCGTGCCTAGACAGAGGACTCAGGTATTTCCATCATGCTGCTCAATGGCAAATACAGCCATCCACAGAAGTGAAGAAGAATGGAAGTGAAAGAGTAAAGCTGGAGCATCCGCTGAGCTGCTGCACTCAAGTGAGCAGAGCTGGGGAGAGAAGAGGGAGAACGCGAAGGTGGCTGGTGGCAGTAAGGAGGAAAAACAGTTTGGGAGCCAGGAGCATAGAAATAAATAGTTAATGATGAATACTGCGGGCTTTGTCTTGTGTGGTGAAGGGTTGAAAATGGGTCTCTTTACTATCACACTCAACTTTAAAATAGCCTTGTACGATGAAAGGGCAGGTCTATAAAGGTAAGAAGTCACTCTAGGGGCTTGACATCCCAGTTTCTGTCACTACTGCATGCTTCTATCAACATGATCTCAAGCCAACAAATCCCTGAGGTGGTAGCAGTAGTGAGCTCTTCTTCTCTTTTTCTGGACTAGCCACCAGAAAAAGGACACAATACATGTGGCCAAGGAAATAGAGAGGCATGGGGGTCAGTCGCAGTGTTGCCTGTTAATATGGCTCTTGTTAGGGAGCACGGCAGGTTACTTTGGACTAGGTAGGAGCCACATGTCTCCAAACCTGCACATCCCGAGGCTCCAGAGACCTCTCTTCAGATCCCAGAACTTATGTTATGTGTCCTCTCCTGCCACACTCACCTGTTGGTGACTAATGCAGTCACAGAGTTCAGGCTCAGTGTCATGCATTCCTCTGGGCTGCAACAAGCAGGAGGACTTGAACTGCAATGGATCCTCCTGTGCATGGGCTGAGTGGGCAACCTCCCTAATGCCATATCTGGTTTCCAGCCCATATACACTAAGGAGGAGGTGATGGACTTACCCCAAAGGTGGGTGTGGGAAGAAGCAGAGTGAAGCGGTGATCAGAAAGCCATCCCATAGCATTCCACCTAGAGTCATTCCAACAACCACCTGGCTCCTTCCTGCTGTAGGCCGCAGCCCCTAGGTTCCATAGGGAATTTTTGAATGAACCCTCTAGAAAGCTGCCTCTGGCTCTCTACAAGCTCTCACACAGCCCTATCATGAGAGGTAAGGAATAAGGTCCTGCCTCCCACAACTGCTCAGGGGAATCTTCTCAGAGAAATTACTACAGGGCGTTATGCATCTCTACAAACAGATCACTTTGCATTGTGTAGTCAAGAAGCTGCACCACTCTTTTTAGAGAAACATTAACACCCACAGGGATTTCTGCTCTAAATACTCCGGGCCTGAGGGAAGGATTCTGTGGGAAAAGAGGCCGTTCCCTTGCTCCAATCCAGGCTCTGCTGTTCTGATGCTGCAGAGCAGATAGGGAAGGCTTGAGGGTTCCTGGAGAGCATGCTGCAACGCCAGAAATCCCATGCTGCAATGCCAGCAATCCCATTCTGCCTCAGCCCTAGGGACACGTTCTCTTTCTCCCCCGGCAGCTTCCAATGGAGGGAAGAAAGGAACACGTAAGATGGAGTCTCTCCCTGGCTTATAGATAACCCAACCTGCAGTAACCCAAGTGTGGACTCAGAGGAATGCTGTGGTGCAGTGTATGTGCCCTGCAAGACATCTCTCGTGAAGGGAAGCAACACTGCTCTTGGCACTGGAACCTGGGCAATAAGGAAGAGGAGCTGGAAATTCTCCCTGGGGTGGGGAAATGGGGAAACCCGGTGGGACGATGTGTATGACTGGAATGTTAATGTCACTGGTTACAACCCATTGAGGTAGGGGAGAGAGGATAAAAGTGGTGGGCAGGGTGGCACTTTTGGAAACAGATTGTATACATTCGAATGTATGCGGCCACACTAAGCACAGTAATTCGGCGGTGTGCGTCCATGTACCGGGGCTAGCGTCGATTTCTGGAGCGTTGCACTGTGGGTAGCTATCCCATAGCTATCCCATAGTTCCCGCAGTCTCCCCTGCCCATTGGAATTATGGGTTGAGAGCCCAGTGCCTGATGGGACAAAAAACATTGTCGCAGGTGGTTCTGGGTACAGCCTCACCCCTCCCTCCCTCCCTCCCTCCCTGCATGAAAGCAACGGACGGCAGACAACCATTTCGCACCTTTTTTCCTGGGTGAACACTGCATTCTCCATACCACGGCAAGCATGGAGCCCGCTCAGCTCCAGACAGCAGTCATGAACATTGTAAACACCTCGCGCATTCTCGTGGAGTTTATGCTGAGCCAGGACCAGAAAAACGAGGCGAGGAGGCGGCGGCGGTGCGAGCGCAGCGACAAGCATGATGAGGACATGGACATGGACATGGACACGGACACAGAATTCTCTCAAACCGCGTGCCCCGGTGCTTTGGAGATCATGTTGTTAATGGGGCAGGTTCTATCCATGGAACGCCGATTCTGGGCAAGGGAAACAAGCACAGACTGGTGGGACCGCATAGTGTTGCAGGTGTGGGATGATTCCCAGTGGCTGCGGAACTTTCACATGCGTAAGGGCACTTTCATGGAACTTTGTGACTTGCTGTCCCCTGCCCTGAAACGCCAGAATACCAAGATGAGAGCAGCCCTCACAGTTGAGAAGCGAGTGGCGATAGCCCTGTGGAAGCTTGCAACGCCAGACAGCTACCGGTCAGTCGGGAATCAATTTGGAGTGGGCAAATCTACTGTGGGGGCTGCTGTGATGCAAGTAGCCAAAGCAATCATTGAGGTGCTGCTACGAAAGGTAGTGACGCTGGGAAATGTGCAGGTCATAGTGGATGGCTTTGCTGCAATGGGATTCCCTAACTGTGGTGGGGTGATAGATGGAACCCATATCCCTATCTTGGCACCGGAGCACCAGGGTAGCCAATACATAAACCTGCAAGGGGTACTTTTCAATGGTGCTGCAAGCACTTGTGGATCACAAGGAACGTTTCACCAACATCAACGCGGACTGGCCGGGAAGGGTTCATGATGCTCGCGTCTTCAGGAACACTATTCTGTTTAAAGGGCTGCAGCAAGGGACTTACTTCCCGGACCAGAAAATAACCGTTGGGGATGTTGAAATGCCAATAGTTATTCTTGGGGACCCAGCCTACCCCTTAATGCCATGGCTCATGAAGCCATACACAGGCAGCCTGGACAGGAGTCAGGAGCTGTTTAACTACAGGCTGAGCAAGTGCAGAATGGTGGTAGAATGTGCATTTGGCCATTTAAAAGGTCGCTGGCGATCGCTACTGACTCGCTCTGACCTCAGCCAAAGAAATCTCCCCATTGCTATTTCTGCTTGCTGTGTGCTCCACAATCTCTGTGAAAGTAAGGGGGAGATCTTTATGGCAGGGTGGGAGGCTGAGGCAAATCGCCTGGCTGCTGATTACATGCAGCCAGACACCAGGGCGATTAGAAGAGCACACCAGGAAGCAGTGTGCATCAGAGAAGCTTTGAAAACCAGTTTCATGACTGGCCAAGCTACAGTGTGAAATTTCTGTTTGTTTCTCCTTCATGAAAACCCGCTCCCTTTATTGACTCATTCTCTGTAAGGAACCCACCCTCCCACTTCCCGCAGCTTGCTTTCAAAGTCACTATCATTTAAAAATCATTTATTCTTTATTCATAGATTATAAAAAGAGGGAGGGAACCTGGGTGGGGTTTGGGAGGAGGGAAGGAAAAGGCCATTAAAAATGGTTAAAAAAATGACAGCCTTTTGCTTGGGCTGTCCACTGGGGTGGAATGGGAAGGTGTACGGAGCCTCCCCCCCGCCCCCCGCGTTCTTACACGTCTGGGTGAGGAGGCTATGGAACATGGGGAGGGGGGTTATACAGGGGCTGTAGCGGCAGTCTGTTATCCTGCTGCCGTTCCTGAAGCTCCACCAGACGCCGGAGCATGTCTGTTTGCTCACGCAGCAGCCCCAGCGTTGCATCCTGCCTCCTCTGATCTTCCTGCCGCCACCTCTCATCTCAACCGTTTCTCCTCTCCTCACGTTGGTTCCTCCTGTCCTCACGTTGGTCCCTCATGTCCTCACGTTGGTCCCTCCTGTCCTCACATTCACTGGCTTCTTTCCTATACTTTGAAATCGTGTCCTTCCACTCATTCAGATGAGCTCTGTCACTGTGGGTGGATTCCATGATTTCTGCAAACATGTCGTCTCGCGTCTTCTTTTTCCGACGCCTTATCTGTGATAGCCTTCGGGTTGGAGGAGGGAGGCTTGAAGAATTTGCAGCTGCTGGAGGGAGGGAAAAAAGGAGAGAATTTTTTTAAAAGATACATTTTGCAGAACAATGCTTATACTCTTTCACGGTGACCAACACTATTCACATTACATTGCACATGTGATTTCTGTGCAAGGTCGCATTTTGCCTCTTAATATTGAGTGCCTGTGGCTTTGCTGCTAGAGATCACAGACGCAGGTCCGGGCAACAGAATTCGGCTTGCATGCAGCCATGGTTAGCCATTGTCTTTCGGTTTCTGCGCCCTCCTTTCCCACATACCAAGCAAAGCCCGTTGAGTGCTGCGGTTTTCCTGTTAACCTTCAGCAGCAGAAAACAAACTAACCCCCCCCCATCCAATTCTCTGGATGATCGCTTTATCCCTCCCCCCACCGCGTGGCTGGTATCAGGGAAGATCCCTGCTAGCCAAACGCGAAAAGCTCTGGGCCAATCCCCCCCCACCCCCGCTCTCGCCTAACTGCAGGGAAGGATTTCTTTTCAGCCACAGGCAAACAGCCCAGTAGGAACGGCCACCTCTGTCCCCTTAATTAAATTTCCGTATTTCAACCAGGTTACCATGAGCGATATCACTCTCCTGAGGATTACACAGAAAGATAAAGAACGGATGTTGCTTGAATGCCAGCAAACACCGGGACCATACGCTGCCAGGCTTTGTCAGGCAATGATACCAGATTACTTGCTGCAATCATGGCGTGGTCAAGTGTCCTACCATGGAGGACGGAATAAGGCTGCACTGCCCAGAAACCTTGTGGCAAGGGTTTTGGAGTACCTCCAGGAGAGCTTCATGGAGATGTCCCTGGAGGATTTCCGCTCCATCCCCAGACACGTTAACAGACTTTTCCAGTAGCTGTACTGGCTGCGAATGCATCCCAAGTCCTCAGGGCAAAGTAATCATTAAAAACCCTTGCTTTTAAAACAAGTTTTATATTTTAAAAGGTAAACTCACCTGAGGTCCCTTCCATGGGGTCGTGGTCTTGGATACTGGCTTGGGAGGGTACTTCAGTCAGGCTGAGAAAAAGATCCTGGCTGTTGGGGAGAACGGAGTGCTGGGTGCTCTCCGCAAGCTCGTCCTCCTCCTCCTCTTCCCCCTCCGCAGAATCCTCAGGTGTAGCTGATGAGATTATCCCCGCCTCGGAATCCACGGTCAGAGGTGGGGTAGTGGTGGCGGCCCCCCCCTACAATTGCATGCAGCTCGGCGTAGAAGCGGCATGTCCGCGGCTCTGACCCGGAGCGACCGTTTGCCTCCTTTGTTTTTTGATAGGCTTGTCTGAGCTCCTTGACTTTCACGCGGCACTGATCTGAGTCCCTATTGTGGCCTCTCTCCATCATGCCCTTGGAGATTTTTTCAAAAGTTTTGGCATTTCGTCTCTTTGAACGAAGTTCTGCTAGCACTGAATCCTCTCCCCATATAGCAATCAGATCCAGTACCTCCCGTACGGTCCATGCTGGTGCTCTTTTTCGATTATCAGCCTGCATGGTTACCTGTGCTGATGAGCTATCTGTGGTCACCTGTGCTCTCCACGCTGGGCAAACAGGAAATGAAATTCAAATGTTCGCGGGGCTTTTCCTGTCTACCTGGCCAGTGCATCCGAGGTCAGATTGCTGTCCAGAGCGGTCACAATGGTGCACTGTGGGATAGCTCCCGGAGGCCAATACCATCGAATTGCGGCCACACTACCCCTAATTCGAACTGACAAAATCGATTTTGGCACTACTCCGCTCGTCGGGGTGGAGTACAGAAATCGATTTTAAGCACCCTTTATTTCGAACTAAATGGCTCCGTTGTGTGGACGGGTGAAGGGTTAATTTGAATTAACGCTGCTAAATCCGAATTAAAGTCGTAGTGTAGACCAGGCCATAGATAAACATTATTTGGGGGGAAGAGTGAACATGGTTTTTGTAAAGGGAAATCATGCCTCACGAATCTACTAGAATTCTTTCAGGGAGTCAACAAGCATGTGGATAAAGGTGATCCAGTGCATATAGTGTACTTAGATTTTCAGAAAGCCTTTGCCAAGGTCCCTCACCAAAAGCTCTGAAGCAAAATGGGATAAGATGGAAGGTCCTCTCTGGGATAGGTAACTGGTTAAAAGGCAAGAAAGAAAGGGTCTGACTAAATGGTCAGTTTTCAGAATGGAGAGAGGTAAATAGTGGTGTCCCCCAGGGGTCTGTACTGGGACCAGTACTATTCATCATACTCCTATGTGATCTGGAAAAAGGGGTAAACAGTGAGGTGGCAACATTTGCAGATGATACAAACCAACTCAAGTTACAGAGTGGTAGCCGTGTTAAGCTGTATCAGCCAAAAAAATGAGGAGTCCTTGTGGCACCTTAGAGACTAAGGAATTTATTTGGGCATAAGCTTTCATGAGCTAAAACCCACATCCGATGAAGTGGGTTTCAGCCCATGAAAGCTTATGCCCAAATAAATGTGTTAATCTCTAAGGTGCCACAAGTAAACCAACTCAAGTTAGTTAATGCCAAAAGAGACTGCAAAGTGTGGCAAAGGGATCTCACCAAACTAGGTGACGGGGCAACAAAATGGCAGATGAAATTCAATGTTGATAAATGCAAAGTAATGCACATTGAGAAACATGATCCCAACTCTACATCTAAAATGATGGGGTCTAAATTAGCTCTTACAACTTAAGAAAGAGATCTTGGAGTCATTGTGGATAGTTCTCTGAAAACATCCACTCAATGTGCATCGGCAGTCAAAAAAGCGAACAAAATGTTGGGAAATCATTAGGAAAGGGAAAGGGATTGTTACCCCAAAATCTCTGTGTGGAATAATAAGGAGGTGACATATACAACAGGTTCAACTCCTACCAGCATCTATCAGCTGGGAGAATTAGAAATCTGTGTGCCTCCCGCCCATGTTGCATTGAAATAAAGGATAGAAAGAATATAACCTTAAACAGAAAGCAGATTTATTAAGGGATAGATACAACTGGGGGAAGATTCACTATGGGGAACACTACAAATACCCATGAATAGATTCCAGCAAGGGGGCATAAAGCCCAGACCCTTAAACTGTCCCTTGGCTAAACTAATAAATGTCCAAAAAATAATTACTGTCTCTCTTCTAGCTGCAGGTGGAGGACACTGGCAACGGATGGTCCGTCTCAGGATCTCTGGAACATCGGAGGATCTGGCTCTCTACTGCCCAAGCAGGAGATCAACAGATCTGAGCGGATAGCACAGCCTTCACTGGATCCTTTGGTGGATTACAGGAGTCAGGTAAGTATCAGAGTCCTTGACAGATGTTAGTAAGCGAAGTCTTGATCTAATGCCACACAAAGAACCTGGACATGGCTGCCTCAATGGTGGACAGCGCCTGCATCACCACTAACAGTCCCTTATACGCTGTCTGAGGCGCGCATTCCTGAGGCACACTCTGACAGGCACCGCTCCCAACCGGTTCCCACCAGTTCTCTGTCCCTCGGGTTCCGTGAGGAAAACAGAGTTTTGGCGGGAAAATGCCATGAAGAAAGGGTACCATACGGCGTTCAAACCCTTCCTATCATATGTGCCATCTTGAATTTCTAAACTCCATTTTGAATTGCAGCAACATTCCTAACAGAATATGACCATGTACCAAAATCACCTTACAGGATAGGTAAGAAGACAGAAATGTAATATTGCCTCTCAATAAATCCATGGTATGCCCCATCTTGAATACTGGAGCTGGTCTGAAAAAGATATCCTGGAATTGGAAAAGGTACAGAAAAGGGCAACCAAAATTATTAGGGATATGGAACAGCTTCCGTATGAGATGAAATTAATAAGACTGGGTGGAGATTTCAGCTTGGAAAAGAGGTGACTAAGGGGGATATGATAGAGGTCTATAAAATGGTGACTGGTATGGAGAAAGTAAATAAGGAAGTGTTATTTACTCCATCTCATAACACAAGAACTAGAGTGAATAGGCAGCAGGTTTAAAACCAAAAAAGGGAGTATTTCATCACAGAACACACAGTCAACCTGGGGAAACTCTTTGCTAGAGGATGTTGTGAAGGCCAAGACTATAACAGAGTTCAACAAAGAACTAAATAAGTTCATGGAGGATAGGTCCATCATTGGCTATTAGCCAGGATGGGCAGGGATACAAAACCATGCTCTTGAAGTGTCCCTAGCCTCTGTTTGCCAGAAGCTGGGAATGGGCGACAGGGGATTCGCTTGATGATTACCTGTTCTGTCGATTCCCTCTGGGGCACCTGGCATTGGCCACTGTGGGAGGATAGGATTCTGGGCTGGATGGACCATTGGTCTGATCCAGTATGGCTGTTCTTATGACCAACAGAGGGCAGACCCAACCAGCAATATGTATATTTGGTGCACTGAAAGGGTTAACTTTCCAAAGCTGACCAAAATGATTAGTGAAAATGTTTTGGAGCAAAAGAATTAAACAGAACAATGTGAATGAAAATTGGGAGCTATTGTTTAAGGAGCTTGTTAGATGGGGCATAACCCCCATTACATAATTAGCTGAGCTTGCAATGGCCTTCCACTCAACTCGCTGACATTTCTCTGTCTGTAAATGTGGTAACCGTTTTTAAATCTAGATCCAATCAATTACAACATGTCAGGGAACATTTTAGGCATCAATGGTCTGATCATTGGGTTGATGGCGGTAAACAAGAGATTCCCATACGGCTCCCACCCTCCCTCTCTCTCTCTCTC
>NW_020697990.1:1864-5210 GCF_002925995.2 Terrapene triunguis | reverse complement strand
ATTAACTACTCAAGAGTAGTTGCTGAACATACACTGCTTACCCTGCTTTTTGAAGAATTACTGATACACTAAGTTCTTTCCTCAGCAATAAACGGAGCTGGGGGACAGACTACTTTACACAGCAAGTCAGATTTCTACAAAATACTCAGTGGAGGACAGGGCTTAAACTGGGGATGGCTTGGGCAGGGTATATCATGCTGACACTCCTCATGGTGCTAGAGCCTTGCAGGACAAATAGCAAGAAGCGGGCTTCTTTGGGTGCTGAGACATTTTGGAAACAAACCTTTGCTTTGCTCTAAGTAGAAAGTACGACAATGCTGTCTAGGGCTGGGATTGTCAAAGGAGTGGGAGTTACACTTCTGTTGAATTCCAATGGGATCTGGGTGCTTTGCTCCCTGAGGCCTGGTCTACACTACGAGTTTAGGTCGACTTTACCCACGTTAAATCGACTTAAGCCTGGACACGTTTACACTACGAAGCCCTTTCTTTCGACTTAAAGGGCCCTTTAAACCGGTTTCTTTACACCACCTCGACGAGGGAATTAGCGATAAAATCGGCCTTAGGGGGTCGGAATTGGGTTAGTGTGGACGGAATTCGACATTATTGGCCTCCGGGAGCTATCCCACAGTGCTTCATTGTGACCGCTCTGGACAGCACTCTCATCTCAGATGCACTGGCCAGGTAGACAGGAAAAGCCCCGCGAACGTTTGAATTTCATTTCCTGTTTGCTCAGCATGGAGAGCACAGGTGACCATGCAGAGCTCATCAGCACAGGTAACCATGATGGAGTCCCAGTCCCAGGATCGCAGAAGAGCTCCAGCCTGGACCGAACGGGAGGTACGGGATCTGATCGCCATCTGGGGAGATGAAGCAGTGCTCGCCGAACTCCGAAGCAGTAAAAGAAATGGCAAAACATTAGAAAAGATCTCCAAGGCCATGAAGGACAGAGGCCATAACAGGGACGCACAGCAGTGCCGCGGGAAAATTAAGGAGCTAAGGCAAGCCTACCACAAAGCCAGAGACGCAAACGGAAGGTCCGGGGCTGAGCCGCAAACATGCCGCTACTACGCGGAGCTGCATGCCATTCTAGGGGGTGCAGCCACCACTAGCCCAAGCATGTGCTATGAGTCCCTCGCTGGAAACAGGGAAGCGGGTTCGGCGGACGAGGAAGATGAGGATGGAGAGAACATAGATAGCTCACAGCAGCAAGGAAGCGAAGAAACCAGTTACCCCAACAGCCAGGATATGTTTGTCACCCTGGACCTGGAACCAGTAACCCCCGAACTCACCCAAGACTCTGAGGGCACACAGGGGACCTCTGGTGAGTGTACCTTTGTAAATATTACACATGGTTTAAAAACAAGTGTGTTTAATGATTAATGATTAATTTGCCCTGGCAATCGCGGCCAGTACAGCTACTGGAAAAGTCTGTTAACGTGTATGGGGATGGAGCGGAAATCCTCCAGGGACATCTCCAGAAAGCTCTCCTTCATGTACTCCCAAAGCCTTTGCAAAAGGTTTCTGGGGAGGGCTGCCTTATCCCGTCCGCCATGGTAGGACACTTTACCACGCCAGGCCAGTAGCACGTAGTCTGGAATCATTGCATAACAAAGCATGGCAGCGTATGGTCCCGGTGTTTGCTGGCATGCAGACAACATCCATTCCTTATCGCTCTTTGTTATCCTCAGGAGAGGGATATCATTCACGGTCACCTGGTTGAAATGGCGCAATTTTATTAAGGGGACATTCAGAGGTGCCCCTTCCTGCTCTGCTGAACAGAAATATTCCCCGCTGTTAACCACGCGGTGGGGGGGAGGGGTGAAGTGACCATCCCAGAGAATTGGGTGTGTGGGGGAGGGGAGTTAGTTGGGTTTGTGCTGCATGTTAAACCTGAAATCGCAGCCCCTCCTTTTACATTGCAAACCCATTTTAAATGGCCAACCCAACGGGTGCTTGGTATGGTTAATGAGAGCAGTACTGTTTTAAAGCATCCCCACTTGTTAACAAGGTTAAAAAAGCCAAAAGACTGTGTCTTACCATGGTTGCCTGCAAGCTCAAATCTGTGGCCTGGCACTGCGTGAGTGATCTCTCACACCAAACCGGCAGGCCCACAATATAAGAGGAAAAATGCGACCTTGTAACGAAAGCACATGTGCTGTGTGATGTGAACAGCAAAATCTAACGTGAAAGAGTGTACCCATTGTTCTCTAAAATGTATCTTTTTTAACCACCTCTCCCTTCTCCACCAGCTGCAAATCTTACTCCTTCGCAGAGGCTAGTGAATATTCGAAGAAGGAAACGAAGGACGCATGACGAAATGTTCACTGAACTACAGACTGCCTCCCACGCTGACAGAGCACAGCAGAATGCGTGGAGGCAGTCAATGACTGATTTTAAAAAAGCCCAATATGAGCGAGAGGAGAGGTGGCGTGCTGAATCGCGGGCTGAAGAGGAGAAGTTGCGTGCTGAAAAGCGAGCTGAAGAGGAGAAGTGGTGTCAACTTGTACTCAGAAAGCAAGAGTCGATGCTCCGGCTGCTGGAGCATCAAAGTGATATGCTCCTGCGTATGGTTGAGCTGCAGGAAAGGCAGCAGGAGCAGAGACCGCCGCTACAGCCCCTCTGTAACCAACAGCCCTCCTCCCCAAGTCCCATTGCCTCCTCACCCAGACGCCCAAGAACACGGTGGGGGGGCCTCCGGCCACCCAATCACTCCAGCCTAGATGATTTCCAGTGCAATAAGTTTTAAAGTTTTAAAGTGCACTGTGTCTTTTTCCTTCCCTCCTCCCCCACCCATCCAGGCCTACCTTTGCAATTATCCCCCTAGTTGTGTGCTGAATTAATAAAGAATGCATGAATGTGAAGTAACAATGACTTTATTGCCTCTGCAAGTGGTGCTCGAAGGGGGGAGGGTAGTAGGGGAGGCTGGGGTGGTTGGTTTAGAGGGAAGTATAGAGTTAACCGGGTGGGGGGGTGTAGGGGCGGAGGGTTCATCAAGGAGAAACAAACAGAAGTTTCACTCCGTAGCCTGGCCAGTCACAAAACTGGTTTTCAACGCTTCTCTGATGCGCACCGCGCCCTGCTGTGCTCCTCTAACCCCCCTGGTGTCTGGCTGCGCGTAATCAGCGGCCAGGCGATTTGCCTCAACCTCCCACCCCGCCATAAATGTCTCCCCCTTACTTTCACATATATTGTGGAGCGCACAGCAAGCAGCAATAACAATGGGGAGATTCTTTTCGCTAAGGTCTGAGCGAGTCAGTAAGCTGCGCCAGCGCGCTTTTAAACGCCCAAATGCACATTACACCACCATTCGGCACTTGCTCAGCCTGTAGTTGAACAGGTCCTGACT
>NW_020697990.1:0-1854 GCF_002925995.2 Terrapene triunguis | reverse complement strand
TCTATCGCCCCACCACAGTTTGGGAATCCCATTGCAGCAAAGCCATCCACTATGGTCTGCACGTTTCCCAGAGTCACTACTCTTGATATCACCAGGTCTCTCATTGCCCTGGCAACTTGGATCACAGCAGCCCCCACAGTAGATTTGCCCACTCCAAATTGATTCCCGACTGACCGGTAGCTGTCTGGCGTTGCAAGCTTCCACAGGGCTATCGCCACTCGCTTCTCAACTGTGAGGGCTGCTCTCATCCTGGTATTCTGGCGCTTCAGGGCAGGGGAAAGCAAGTCACAAAGTTCCATGAAAGTGCCCTTACGCATGCAAAAGTTTCGCAGCCACTGGGCATCGTCCCAGACCTGCAACACGATGCGGTCCCACCAGTCTGTGCTTGTTTCCCGGGCCCAGAATCGGCGGTCCACGGCATGAACCTGCCCCAGTAACACCATGATTTCCACATTGCTAGGGCCTGTGCCTTGTGAGAGGTCCATGTCAATTTCCTCATCACTATCGTCGCCGCGCTGCAATCGCCTCCTCCTCAGCTGGTCCTGGTTTTGCTTTGGCATGTCCAGGAGGCTCTGCATATACTCCAGGACAATGCGCGTGGTGTTCATAGTGCTCATAATTGCCGTGGTGATCTGAGCGGGCTCCATGATCCCAGTGCTAGCTATGGCGTCTGGTCTGAAAAAAGGCGCGAAAGTAGTATCTGACGGACCAGGGGAAGGAGGGAGGGAGGGATGGAGGGAGGGGCGAGTGACGACATGGCGTACAGGTACAGGGAATTAAAATCAAGAAAGGTGGCTTTGCATCAGGGAGAAACACAAACAACTGTCACACAGAATGGCCCCCCCCCAAAGATTGAACTCAAAAGCCTGGGTTTAGCAGGAGGGAGGGGGGAAGCAAATGAATACAGAATAAATCTATTTTTTACATCTTAAGACGACGGTGCAGCATGACTGATAGCCCTTGGCATTTTCTGGGTGCTTGGCAGCAAATACTGGGCGCTTGGCAGTTAGCCTTCAGGTCTATTGCACCATCTGATACCCACTGCAGTATGACAACGATGGATACCAGTCGTAATATACTATCTACTGCCCAAAAGGCAAGGGGTTGCTGCTGTGTAGCAATCTAGCCCCACGTCTGCCAGCCCCATGTCTGCCAGCACCCAGATCGCCATCGGCCTCTTCTGGGTGCTTAGCAGACAATACTGGGCACTTGGCAGAAAATAGCATACTACGACTGATAACCATCATTGTCTGCCGGGGTGCCCATGATCGACAGCCACTGCAGTACGACGACGACGGATACCAGTCGTAATAAACCATCTTCTACCAAAAGGCAAGGGGCTGGTGCAATGCAGCCCTACGGCTGCCAGCCCCCACAGCTACCAGCATCCCGATCGCCGATGAAGGCTACCAGTCATGCTGCACCATCTACCGCCAAAAGGCAGTAAGCTGCTGCTGCTGTTTAGCAATGCAGTCCCACGTTTGCTGGCACCCAGAAGACATATGGTGACGGTGAGCTGAGCTGAGCGGGCTCAATGCTTGGCGTGGTATGTTGTCTGCACAGGTAACCCAGGTAAAAAGGCGCGAATCTATTGTCTGCCGTTGCTGTGACGGCGGGGGAGGGGCCTGACGCAATGTACCCAGAACCCCCCGCGGCACTGCTTTGCATCATTCGGGCATTGCGATCTCAACCCATAATTCCAATGGGCGCCGGAGACTCCGGGAACTGTGGGATAGGTACCCATAGTGCAATGTGCTGGAAGTCGACGCTAGCCTCGGTACTGTGGACGCGGTCCGCCGACTTCATGCACTTAGAGCATTTTATGTGGGGACACACACAATCGGCTGCATACAA
>NW_020697989.1:1165-1686 GCF_002925995.2 Terrapene triunguis | reverse complement strand
CACCAATGCCAACAGTCTCAATAAAACTCCCACCCAACATCCCCAGGTCAATCCGCCCCATTCCCTACTGCGTGACCACATGCATGACTAAGCCGGGCTGGACAAACTTTTTGGCCCGAGGGCCACATCTGGCTGTGGAAATGGTATGGCAGGCCATGAATGCTCATGAAATTGGGGGTTGGGGTGTGGCGGGGGTGCGGGCTCCAGCTGGGGGTGCAGGCTCTGAGGTGGGGTTGGAGGTGCAGGAGGGTGCTCTGAGATGGGACCGTGGGGTTTGGAGGTGTGACGAAGTGGGACTGTTTTTAATGTTTCCTCTGAATACTGTGTGGGTGCCCCAGTTTCCCCTATGCATTTCTTAAGTCTCTAGGTGGTGGGATAAGGGGGTGTAATTGTTGCAGAGCAAAGGGCCAGTGTGCATAAATGGCCGACACTGTCTCCTGGCAACTAATGGCCGGGGCCCTTCCCCCCCGCAAGATGATAGCTAAAGGTTTTGAAGAACAAAGATCAGGTGGCCTCCTGGC
>NW_020697989.1:0-1155 GCF_002925995.2 Terrapene triunguis | reverse complement strand
AGAAAAGTGCACCCCATGGAAACAGGTACCCCCAGCGGCCTCCCTCCCTCTAACTGCTAGTCCCTACTCCTCTCCCAGAGCCGGGAGAGAACCCAGGAGTCCTGGCTCCACCCCGCCCCCACTCTAACCGCTCGTCCCTACTCCTCTCCCAGAGCCGGGAGAAAACCCAGGAGTCCGGGCTCCGCCCCTCCCCCCCCCGCTCTAACCGCTAGTCCCTACTCCTCTCCCAGAGCCGGGAGAGAACCCAGGAGTCCTGGCTGCCAGCCCCACTGCTCTATCTGCTAGTCCCCACTCCCCTCCCAGAGCCGGGAGAGAACCCAGGAGTCCTGGCTCCCCGCCCCTCCCGCTCTAACTAATAGTCCCCATTTCCTTCCCTTCTCCCATCTTCACTTGTACTAGGGAGGCGTCAGAGACGCGTGGGGAGCGAGGCTGGAGTGGCTGTGAGAGGGAACTGCTGTGAGGGGTCAGGAAACACTGGCCAGGTGGCACCCTATGACCATGTTTTGTACGAATACTCTGTGTGCCTCACTTTCCCCATGTGCTGCAGAATTGTCGGGGGGGGGGGGGGGCGTTTGCTCGTGCAGAGACCCAGGTGTGACTGTGCCTGGCTGGCTGGGCCCGGGTCCGGGCCCAGGGAGAGGCCCAGAAGACACTGCCCGGACATTTGGCACCTAGCAACCGACACCCAGGGATGGGCCCCCCTCCGCAGGCAGCCAGCCGGTGCGAGCAGCTGGAGAGCAAAGGGCGGAGGAGAGCCGGGGGGGTGTTAAGGATGGGTGGCACAAGGAGACACTCCTGGAGGGGGATTACAGAGGGGCCTGGGGGCTCTGGGCTCTGATCCGACCCGGCGCTAACCCAGGACTCTGCGCTGGGTCCAGACCCCCAGGCACCCCCCTGCTGTTCCCGCCGGCAGAGTCACTGCAGAGTCAGGCAGGGGGGTGCCGGGCTCCCACCAGGGGGACTCGCTGAGGGGGCTCCCGGCGTGCCGCGGGGGCTGGGGGCTCTGAGGGTCGGTCCCTGGGGGGGAGCCGAGGGGCTGACCCCAGCGAGTGTGACCCGGAGGGGGCCGACACCCTGCAGGGGCCTGCCAGGGGCTGTCCCGGAGCCAGGCGAGGGCACCATGCCATTGGATCCGCGACACCCCCTTGGCCCCTC
>NW_020697988.1:857-4498 GCF_002925995.2 Terrapene triunguis | reverse complement strand
AGAGGTGGGGTGTCTGGGGATGGGTAGACAGAGAGATGGGGTGTCTGTGGATGGGTAGACGCAGAGGTGGGGTGTCTGGGGATGGGTAGACAGAGAGATGGGATGTCTGGGGATGGATAGACGCAGAGGTGGGGTGTCTGGGGATGGGTAGACAGAGATGGGGTGTCTGGGGATGGGTAGACAGAGAGATGGGGGTGTAGACAGGTATATATAGGGATAGACAGACAGACTTTCAAATGAAACGGCCTCTCCAAGAGCTGGCTCCTGACCCATTCACTGGTCAGTCGCCGCCGGTCGCTTGCAGCGGCTCTCGGTGACTCACCTTCTCCAGTGATTTTAGGGTTTCTCCCATCTTCATCTGCAAGAAGTTCCCGATCAGCGGGAGGGGTGTGGGCCCGGGGGGCAGGTTCCTGTAGCGCGACTGCTTTCTCCAGGCGGAGATGACGAGGAGGCAGGACACGTAGATGCCCAGGAAGATGGTGATGGCTCCAGCCAGCTCCATGGTGCGTGAAGTCACTTCCCCGGTGCGGTTAGCCAGCCCGGACTGCCCTCGTATATATCTACTCCAAGTCGGGTTTGGCCCTGCCTCCTGCATTGCATAATGGCCCCGGGCAAACACTTCTCTAATCCATCAGTCACGTGCCCACTAATTATCTTCTTGTTCGTCAACATTGTGAAAGTCTCTGGTGCCGGGGAGGTGTGCGTGGACAGATCTCCCCAGCCGATGCATGCTTCACCATAACCCACCAGCGGCTTCTTCCTTCCAGTCGGCAAACGACGCTTGCCTTGAACTTGGCGTCTCTTGTTCCGCCCCGCACGGAAAGCGAGGCCAGGCGAGGCGAGGAGGGTGCAGGAGCCGGCGCTCGGAGCTGGGCGGGGTCTGAAGTATGCCAGGGCGTTCGCTCAGGCCAGCGAGCGGGATGAGCTGTGCCCCATCCTCCACTCGCTGCAAACTCACAAAAGTCCAACTCCGCCGGGTACACAGAACTGTCGGATAACAGCCAGGAAGAGCTGAGCGCAGCAAGGCTGGTGCCAAGTGGGACGCCCAGGGTAAAAGTGCAGCACGGGGGGCAGTCACGGGTTGCTGTGGCCAGGGCCAAGCGCTGGCAGAACTGGGACAAAAGCCGCTGAAATGTCTCAGGATTTGTTAGCGTGAGCGGGATGAAGCTGCTCCCTTCCCGAACAGGGGGTATCCGAGGGTCACTCGCCGGGGCAGTGTGGACGATCGGGGAGAGGAACGTGGCCAGCTGGGGGGTTCATTTAGACTCAGGCACTGTCCAATAACAAGAAGTGGGGTTGCGATCCGGAGATCTCAGCTGGGTTAGTACCAGGGCCCGCACCCCGGGCAAAACCTCAAAACCTTCTATTAAATAGACACGGCGGGGCCGGGGCGGGGTTAGAGCCTGGGAATGTCAGGTAGCGACTGACACCGTCCGGAGTTCCCCCCCCTGCCGCTGGCGAGAAGGAAAGGGACCCGTTCGGGGGCGAGGGGGCATCGGCTAGTGGAGAAGGAAACCAGCGTCCCGCCTTGCACTGAGCTCACATGCTCGGCTCACGGCTCCAGAGCTCGTCCTGCCCACCAGCAGAAGCCGGTCCAATAACAGATATCACCTCGCCTACCTTACCTGTCAATCATATTTGTAGCGCATCTATCTATCCATTGACGGTTGTTCACGATCTATCCCCACATCCCCTTTATATCTCCATCTATCCCCATAGACCCCCTCCATCCATCCATCCATCCCTCCATCCATCCCTCCCTGCCCATAGACACCCCTCCAGCCATCTATCCATCCCTCCATCCATCCCTCCCTGCCCATAGACACCCCTCCATCCATCCATCCCTCCCTGCCCATAGACACCCCTCCATCCATCCATCCCTCCATCCCTCCCTGCCCATAGACACCCCTCCATCCATCCATCCCTCCCTGCCCATAGAAACCCCGGGACACTGAGCCAGAAAGGCTTAATGACCCAACCTCCTCCTTTCAGGAGCTACGAAGGACGGAGGTGAATGGGAATCAGGGCTATTCCTTGGCCATGGCTAGCAGCGCTGTGTTCGAGCGGCGAGTTTGCAATGGGGACTCGTACGGCGGGAGAACTGGAAGAAGACAGTGAGTGTAGCAGTCTCTGTTTACTTAGATCTTGTTCGAGGTTAACACTGGCACCAGCCGGCTCCTGTCTGTCCCTGCGTTCTAGTCACTCGAAGAGCAAACGGGAACATGAACCAAAAAGAAACAGTATAATTGTCCCAGTCTAGCTCAAGGGCCAAGAGCTCGGATCTGGTCCCATTGACCCCAGTGGAGCCACGGCCCATTCACACCAGCTGGGATCTGGCCCCATTGACCCCAGTGGACCCAGGGCCCATTCACATCAGCTGGGATCTGGTCCCATTGACCCCAGTGGAGCCAGTGCCCATTCACACCAGCTGGGATCTGGCCCCATTGACTCCAATGGAGCCAGGGCCCATTCATACCGGCTGGGATCTGGCCCCATTGACTCCAGTGGCGCCACGGCCCATTCACTCCAGTGGCACCATGGCCCATTCACACCAGCTGGGATCTGGCCCCATTGACCCCAGTGGCGCCACGGCCCATTCACACCAGTTGGGATCTGGCCCCATTGACTCCAATGGAGCTATGGCCCATTCACACCAGCTGGGATCTGGCCCCATTGACTCCAGTGGCACCACGGCCCATTCACACCAGCTGGGATCTGGCCCCATTGACTGCAGTGGAGCTACGGCCCATTCACACCAGCTGGGATCTGGCCCCATTGACTCCAGTGGCGCCACGGCCCATTCACACCAGCAGGGATCTGGCCCCATTGACCCCAGTGGAGCCAGAGCCCATTCACACCAGCTGGGATCTGGCCCCATTGACCCCAGTGGCGCCACGGCCCATTCACACCAGCTGGGATCTGGCCCCATTGACTCCAGTGGTGCCACGGCCCATTCACACCAGCAGGGATCTGGCCCCATTGACCCCAGTGGAGCCAGAGCCCATTCACACCAGCTGGGATCTGGCCCCATTGACCCCAGTGGCGCCACGGCCCATTCACACCAGCTGGGATCTGGCCCCATTGACTCCAGTGGCGCCACGGCCCATTCACACCAGCAGGGATCTGGCCTCAAAATTCTGCTCATTCATCCTTGTAACCTCAGGATCATGGCAATCTGTACTGCTTTTCCCCTCTCTGTTTTTCTTTATTTTGTTTTATTTTGCTAGTCGATTCACCATTAACCTCCCTCTTATCAACAAGCGGATTGCACATTAAGTCCATCGGTTAACAGATGATTAAAGACCGTGAATGAACTTGGCTGACACATAAGGAACTTGCAACTCTAGACCTGCATTACGTTCAATTCGATTTCAGTGAGGTATGTTCCGTGTAAAGCCAGCACGCGCCCTCTGAATGC
Organism: Terrapene triunguis; assembly: GCF_002925995.2. Taxonomy (NCBI): domain Eukaryota; kingdom Metazoa; phylum Chordata; order Testudines; family Emydidae; genus Terrapene; species Terrapene triunguis. Next base: position 1,080 of record NW_020697988.1, on the reverse strand, counting down.
AGCAGCGCCAGTCTGGTCTGGAGCAGGGTAGCGTATTGGGGTCAGTTGGCGGAGCTCCGTTGTAAAGTGACCCTCATCCACACCAGCGGGGATCTGGCCCCATAGACCCCAATGGGAGCCACGGCCCATTCACACCAGCTGGGATCTGGCCCCATTGACCCCAGTGGAGCCAGGGCCCATTCATACCAGCTGGGATCTGGCCCCATTGACCCCAGTGGAGCCA
>NW_020697988.1:0-757 GCF_002925995.2 Terrapene triunguis | reverse complement strand
CCAGCTGGGATCTGGCCCCATTGACTCCAATGGAGCTACGGCCCATGGACCCCAGCTGGGATCTGGCCCCATTGACTCCAATGGAGCTACGGCCCATTCATACCAGCTGGGGGTCAAGCCCCACAATTCATTATCAGTTTAGCTCCTCGGGTTGTGCTGAAATCAGCCGGGCGCCGACACAGGTTTGCTGCTACGGTGTCTGTAGCGCGTAAGCATCCGGTCAGGATGAAAGGTTCGTAGCCCATCTGTTCTTCATAACTCTCTGCTCTTTCGGACTTCATCCCTAGCAGTGCTCGAAGTCCCGCAGCATTGGTCGCTAAGTCACATGGCACCACGTCAGCTTTCTGATAGGCTGACAGGTTCTCATGAAGGCGGGGCGAGCGAGTTGTGAAAATGCAGACGTCTACAGGATGCAGCCTGGGGCTGGCCAAGGTTTTCACTAGTAGCCAGGAACTGTCCACTTGCAGCTGGGGTAGCCGTAGCATTCAGTCTGAACAGGTACTGGGGGGAACCGCGTTCGTCTGTATCCACAAAAACAACCAGGAGTCCGTGGCACCTTAAAGACTAACGGATTTCTTTGGGCATAAGCTTTCGTGGGTAAAAAAGCACGTCTTCAGATGCATGGAGTGAGAATTCCAGATGCAGGCATTATATAATGACCCATGGAGAGAAGGGAGTTACCGCACAAGTGGAGAACCAGTGCTGACAGGGCCAATTCCATCAGGGTGGATGTGGTCCACTCCCAATAATGGATGAG
>NW_020697987.1:0-2307 GCF_002925995.2 Terrapene triunguis | reverse complement strand
CAGCGACTACAGATGAGGAATTCAAAGCACTGACCTCTTACTCACAGCAAGCGATGCAGAAGGCAGAAACACGAGGACTATTCATGTCTCCTTAGAAGGATGTCCAGGCTGCTCAGGTCCACTTCCGCCATATTCTTGTCTGGCTAGGGCTCCTGGACGATTCCTCTGCAAACTAATAAAGCCAAGCAAGAACTATCACTACACAGAACTCTATTGGTGCGTCGAGTCTTGCCCTCATCCCTGCCTCCCTCTCCAGTCCCATCTACATCAGCCCCACTCGATGAACAGAGACCGAGTTAACACCGACAGTCACCGCTCCACTCTCGCACCCACTCCCATGCATGATTTTCGTCCCCTCCTACTTCTCCATGTCTCCCGAGACAAAGCCTGTAGGGATGCACACGTAGCACGCCTGCCCGTGTCTTACGAAGGGAGACAACACGAGGAAAGGCAAGGACACACAGAGAGAGCTAGAGGGTGTGTGTTGGCCAACATACTAGAGAAGAGAGAGAGAGAGAGAGAGGAAAACATCGGAGGAAAGCAAGCACTCACCACCTGGAGTCATCCTCCTGGATGCAACCTTCTGCTGCGGAGGAGACACCGTTCCTGACCAGAGAAATGAGCAACCTCTCAAAATAGGGACCTTTTCTCCCTCGTGACCACAGCTAGTCAGGAACCTTTACATACAAACCCAGCCCTACCGTACGGGGCTTCCCTACCTGGACTCAGGTTGGGCGTGAGCAGAGCCCTCATGAAACCAGACACTTATCTCACTGACAGCAGCGTCTCCTCGGTTCCCAGATGGACGGCTTTTGCGTGGCATCAACAATGCTCAGAGTCTCGACGCTCTCGCTCGCTTTCCATCGCATGAGGGCAGTAGACTCTGACGCGTGACTTCATTTCCCTTGGTACTAAACCCAGCGGGAGGGGGGGAACCAAAAAAATTAGCATCTTCGTCTGCAATGTCGCGTAGTCTCCTTCATTTCACATCTCCCATATCCCACGGCTCCACCCTCAACCCATCTCCCATTACTACATTACAACTGCAACTAGAAGGCACCCATTGTAACGGCACCCAAATTACTCACTTTGCTCAGGAGACTCTTGTCCCTTCCCCAGCCTTAATCCCAGAGCCTCGTAACTTAGGAAGAAGCACACGGCCTGTGAAGAAAACTACAGCGAGTACAGACGAGGAATTCAAAGCACTGACCTCTTACTCATAGCCAGCGATGCAGAAGGCAGAAACATGAGGACTATTCATGTCTCCTTAGAAGGATGTCCAGGCTGCTCAGGTCCACTTCCGCCATATTCTTGTGCGGCTAGGGCTCCTGGACGATTCCTCCGCAAACTAATAAAGCCAAGCAAGAACCATCACTACACAGAGCTCTATTGGTGCTGGAAATCTTGCCCTCAGCCCTGCCTCCCTCTCCAGTCCCATCTACATCGGCCCCGCTCAATGAACAGAGACCGAGTTAACACCGACAGTCACCGCTCCACTCTCGCACCCACTGCCCCGCATGATTTTCGTCCGCGACTCCAGAGATCTGGCCTATGGGGATGCACACCTAGCACGCCTGCCCGTGTCCTACGAAGGGAGATGGCACAAGGAGAGGAGAGGAGAGGCGAGACAGTGAGAAAGTTGGCCAACACACTAGAGAAGAGAGAGAGACAGACATGGGAGGGAGGCAAGCAACTGACCACCTGGAGTCATCCTCCTGAATCCAACCTGCCGCTGCGGAGGAGACACCGTTCCTGACCAGACAAATGAGCAACCTCTCAAAATAGGGACCTTTTCCCCCTCGTAACGACAGCTAGTCAGGAACCTTTTCATACAAACCCAGCCCTACCGTACTGGGCTTCCCTACCTGGACTCAGGTTGGGCGTGAGCAGAGCCCTCACCAAACCAGACACTTATCTCACTGACAGCGGCGTCTCCTCGGCTCCCAGATGGACGGCTTTTGCGTGGCATCAACAATGCTCAGAGTCTCGACGTTCTCGCTCGCTTTCCATCGCATGAGGGCAGTAGACTCTGACGCGTGACTTCGTTTTCCTTGGTACTAAACCTAACAGAGGGGGGGAAAACCAAAAAAATCATCATCTCCGTCTGCAATGTCGCGTAGTCTCTTCATTTCACATCTCCCATATCCCACGGCTCCACCCTCAACCCATCTCCCATTACTACGTTACAACTGCAACTAGAAGGCACCCATTGTAACGGCACCCAAAATACTCACTTTCCTCAGGAGACTCTTGTCCCTTGCCCAGCCTTAATCCCAGAGCCTCGTAACTTAGGAGGAAGCACACGGC